>NC_054059.1:69789812-69943146 GCF_017639655.2 Falco naumanni | reverse complement strand
GCCCCCATGAGGGGTTCTGCAAAGATTGGGAGTTGACCTGGCACTATGGGGCATTTTCACCACTGCTCTGAAACTGAAAATTTGTCAGTTTTAAATAATGAAAGCTTTAAATTATACCGTATGACATAAATTTCCTGGTAAGATACATTCCATCAAACAAAATTTATTTAAATGTTGCCAAGTGTGAAAGGTATAAATGCATAAGACACATAGTTTAAATTATACACAGTGAAAACAATACATACACAAGCTTTCAACTGTCTACCACTTTCTGTGATGTTATACTCAACCTTCTACTGTCCCTCTGGGTTTTACAGCAAGTCATCAGCTTCACAAGTCCTTCACTGGGAGGAATGTTACGGCGATGGTGTCTTCTGCTTTACTCTAGGATCCACTTGGTGTCATTTTTATGTTTGTTAAAACAGTCTGCACCTGGATCTTTCTCCATTGGTCTTCAAGTCAATGTTACATCCCAGTTTGCAGTATTTTATGTAATTTATGTCTTAGATACTTTTTCTTTGCTCCATCATTCCTAAAACTGGTTTTGCCCCGTTCTGAATGCCCTATTACTTTGATGACCATTGCTACTTACTGCCAAGTGGCCTCTGATGTCTCCTGTGCCTGTACTTTCAAGGCTTCCACTATCATCACATGTCCATGCTCCTCTAAATAGCATTTCACGCTAGGGCCCATAGATAAGTCATTACACATAGCATAACTACATATTCTATTTATTAGTTACAAAATATATGTAGCAATAGGAGCTGTTTACATGACTCTGTGAAGCCCAGCAAAAGCTGGAACAAAGTAGGTAGTAGTGATTTGGTCACTGGGTAATTTCTGTCACGTACTAAAACAAATCTCCAGGCAGGCCAAGACTAGTCCAGACACAGCTTGACCCATCCTGATACCTGTGTTACTAACTCAACACTTACCCTGTGGTCTGTTACAAGCAGTGGCAGCTCCATATTTGCTGGTCTACAAGGCTACAGTATTGTGCTAGAAATTACAAGGGTAGGTTACTTACAATTCAAATTAGGGTTTATTTTCAGTCTGATTTCCATATTTCACATTAGATTCTGTTTGACTGAGTCTAATAATATTTATTTTTAAAGTAAATGATGTAGTTTATTTCTTCAATAGGAAAAGCAAATTTAACGGATGGGTTTTGCTTCTTGTTAGATTGAGATACTGCCGCCTTTGGTCTTGGAATGGTTTCTTCTACAAAAAGCAAGGAAAGAAACAAAAAAGGTACAAGGTTTTTTTTTTAATACATTGTCTAATATTGCCATGGCAACATTAAAATTTCCTCATTAAGGTTAGTTCTGTGAAAACAGAAAAAAGCAATATTGTTACCTAATGACTTGGCTCAAGTCAGTATACCATCATTTTAAATCATCTAAAGAGAAAATCACTGTGAAATGTCTTAGTTGTCTGTGATTATATGGGTTTTACTGAAACAGAGATGTTCCAAACATCAACTTTTTCTGACACAGAGGCAACGTACTGTAACAGTATGTTCTCTGATTTGTGTCTGTGGGCAGTCAAGTTGTCGGGCTTGACCATTACTTCCCTAGTTCTTTGGGGTGTGGTTATTCTAAGCAATTGAATAGTACCTTGTGCATATAGAAAAGTCAGTTTTCCTTTCTGATTTAGCACAAATTTCTTGGAACAATGGAGACACTTTTTCTTTTTAGAACAATACAGTAGGTTTAATTACTTTTTGAATATTTGAACAAACCTAGGAAAAATATTGATTCAGTTACCAATGCTTTAGTATCTTTCTTGCTTAATGGACTATAATATTTTTTGTGGTGAGTGGTGTTTTCACAGGAATAAAAGTCAGCCTTTGAATTGCGTGCAAAGGTGTAACTGCTGTGCAATTAATATTGGCCGCATCTCTACTATCTTTATTAGGCTCACTGGGTGTCCCACTGTTTTTTACTGCATTTAAATAATCTCTTCTGGCAAGCCTGCTTTGCCTGCACCACTCCTGGCCTGCTTTGACCTCTCAGCATCTACTCTTCCATCCTAGGCTCTGCCTTAAGAGGTGGCCTCATGTTGTGGTTTTCAGGTTGTACCCCTGCAAGCCTGTGCTGTAGAGCATGCTCTCACAGATAACAACAAAGACTCTCAGTACCTGGTTGCTCTGGATGCTTTTGTGGCCCAGGGTTTGCGTAGGGCTTATACGCTTTTCTGCTATTGAACTGGACTCAGCAGGAGCACAGGTGATCAGAGACTGTTCGACATAGGAAGCACAGGTTTTACATGACTACATTTTTTTTTTTAATTCATGCATTGGGATTTCTCTTTTATTTGGGTAAGAGACATAACATCTTCTGCAGTTTAGTACTGTAGCCTGAATGGGTTAGGTTTTTAAAGACCATCTGAGCAGATTGCAGCCTTAAAAGCAAACTGCATTATGGTATTCTAGTTTTCTTTCTTGAATCACTTGTGTCAGGCTTTATGGATCACCAGTGTTACAAATAAATTCCCATAGATTTCTGTGCACATTCCTCACTTAAAGTTTTATTTATATTATCTTCTTCCATTATTTTTTTTATTTTTAGCTATGCTAAGTCTGGTTTAGATAACTTATTTTTTGACCCATCCTGATATTTGCAAAAGGTTATGGAAAACTTGGGGTCAATATGGTACTTCTGCCACTATTTTATGTTACTCATGTCTGAACCTGAAAACAAACAGCAGTGCAATTCTCTGATGTTGCCAGAGGATCTACAACTTTTTCAAATTGCCTAAAGGTGACCATTATAATTTCACTGTCCTTTTCCAAACTACAAATACAAATGTCTTATCTTTTATATACAAAAAGCCATTGTAGATATGGACATAGCCAAAATCCCTAGGAACCATAGCAAGATAGACAGACAGTCTGCAGTTCTTTGGCTCCCTAGACAGCATTCTGCTGATTCTGAAGCAACTTCAACATAATAGATTAACATTTACATATTCACTTATCTAATATGTAAATAATAGCTTGACTGTTGTGCAACTTACTAATAAATTAAATATCTTTCAGTCTCTGTTGAGCATGTATTATTAAAATTCTTTGGTTTTATTATTATATTTGTATACATGTTCTTTTAATTTTAGAGAGTTTATTGGAAAGGAAAATGTTAAAAATAATTTCCAGCTTCTCTGTAAGAGACTGGGGCAATGTGATGACAGCCTTGCAGATTTAAATTAGGATCGAAGGATAAAACCTTTTAAAATAGAAATAGTAACAACAATAACAATAGCAATAACAATAACAGCATATGGTGGTTCCCCTTCCTCTACTGTCTGTTGTTTTTTGCCTCCCCCCAAATCTCCCACAAGTTTCCTTTTCTTCAAATGCATGGAAAACAAAATCAGATGTATAAACACCTGCATTCCAACTGAGGGAACAGAAGCCTTTTTTGGACAAAGAAGAGAAAAGAGCAGAGAAAAATAACCATTTTTATCCTTTTTTTTTTTTTCCCTCCCAGATTGATTACTATTTTTGCTTACAAGGCAATCATAACAATTTTAGTTTAAACTTTGATTCTTCTGATCAGACTATTTCATTATCTTCATACCATTTTGCCTTTGCTCTCATGATCCCAGCTTTCCCAGGTCTTAAGGGATTGAAGAGTTGTAGTCAATAAAATTTAAATAACAAAATTAAAAAAATTTTAGAAATGGTTTGAACTGATTTTCTCTCCCTGGTAATATCTCAATTTCAAGCACAATAGAGGAGACTAGAGGGAAGACTGGAGGCTCATGGCTCTGTCTGTCACTGGAATGTGAAGATTTTGCTTTTCTAATGGAATAAAATTGATGATATAAGATGTAAAACATTAAAAAGAAAATATTTAAAGATTAAAGCTTCTTGCAAATGTAAAACTAAACTGGGTCATGGGTCTATTTACTAAAGAAGCAGAATTTTAATACTTGGGAAAAGTAGTTTGGTCATAGGTAAATTAATGAGTCAGTGTAAATGGCAAAGTGATACAATTTTTAATCCACACCTTTTTTGTGGACATCATCAACACCACAGAAAAGATTACAGGTGCTGAAAATATATTTTTTTTTTTTTTTTTTTTTTTGTGAAGAGTGAACAATAAAACTGAGTATGAATTGAAGGATTTATCCAGCTATTTTGAGGAATATCCGTGTTCCTGCATCTCCCTGGAGGAGCAATGAACTTGCTCAAAAAAACAGTGATACTGAATGGTGCAGAATAACTATGAATGAATAACCTCTGTTTCTGTCTTGGAGGAGATGAGCTATCAAAGCAAAGAGTGCTGCTCCTGTGCTGTCTCTGGCTTGCAGCATTCTTGATGTCTGTCCAGAATACTGACAGCTGACAGGAGACACTGCTTGTTTCTTGATTAGCTTGCTTGCAGAAGATTAGGTGCTGACAGTAGTTGATGAAGTTGCTAGTGTCTGCTAAAGATTTATTTAGTCCTAGACAGACTTCTGCATGTTTTAGGAAGAGTGATCAATTTTCTGTCAAGGGAGGTGTTGGTCATCTGCCTAGTGGGAGGCTTAGCTCTTCATTCTCATATTGCCCTGGAAGATGACTAGGGTCCTAAGGGCTACTGTTGGCAATTTCTGTGATTGTCAATTTGAATAAGTTGACTGTTTGGAAAGAAGGTACAGTTTCTCATCCCACACGCAGTTTCAGGTTGGTTGTTTTTTTTTTATTGGACACTTATAAAGCTGTACTATCGATTTCAATTTGTTAATCTTAGGATGAGATTTAACAATTGTATGAATATAATTAAAGACATTGATAGTATTTCACTGAAATGTTCACCGTTTCAGTCTTCCTTCCTCATTTTGATGCAGAATTGATCATTATTGTCAGACAGTAATGTATTTTAAGTATATCAATGTTAATAGGAATAACGATTTAATGAGAATATGCATACTGAAGATACAGACTATTTTCCAGTAGTATAAACTCCCTATCATTTAATTGTTATCAGCCTCTTCAGCAATGCTATGTGAAATTATATTGCTTGAAAGGTGATTTAGTGTGAACTTGAAATTATACATATTGCTGGTAACATATCTCGTGCTTTGTGCACAGAGTGGGCTTGTGTGAACCTCAGGTTTAAAGACACCAAGTTGGCTCTGTACAGGACGAGCATACAGAAAAACCCATGTTAGCTCAGTATGAGACTGATAGGTGTAAAGATATACATGTGTTCAGGACACTGTACCTGCTCTCTGTTTTCAGAAGTTAGCTAGGATAGTGGTGATTTCTGCATTGCAGTGTATCCTAAATATGACTGCAAGTTTTAATAGAAGCAGCAGCTGAGGACCATCGTGTGACTGGTACTCAACTACATGGGACAATGTGTCCACATAATGCATTTGACATTACAGGCTATCAGGGTGGAGTTAAGAAACGGCTTCGGTGTGTTCTTGACTGAAGAGCTGGCCAAATCAGTGGTAATGAGTCATTCCATCATTTAATCATGTGGATTTTCATGTTTTCCTCATTAGAAAGAACAGTCAGAGCACTATATCAGTGATTTAGCTGTAACTCACTGAATTTTTCTTTAATTGCTGATGAATTCCACACAATTTTTGTATTCTGTTATCTTCATGATAATGGAAAAGAAAGCCTCTTTTCCCAGTATATGACTTCCATGGACTGCATATGCCACTATAATTACAGAAATTTCAAGCTGCTAGTTTAGATCTAATGGGTGATGACAACTTCAGATGTGACAAAAACTGACACATTAGTTTGGCTTACACTGGTTCAAGGTCTGGCAGAGCTTTTCTGTCCAGGTAGAGGAGAACCTTTCCCGAATATTTTTTGCCAGTCATTGAGACCATAGAGAGTGTGTGGTGGGATCAAGAAACTTGGGCTCACAGACACTCAAAGAATTTTTATCTAAAATTGTAGAATTGCCAAATTCCTCAGTACCCTGATTTCCATTGCTGTTCTTATGTATAATTTTTTCTAAGCAAGGCATTCCCATTTTTCCTTTTCCCCTCAAAAAAAGGAGCTGCCTATAGTTGTGTAGGGAAATAGAACATATACTACATGGCATAAATGTCTGGCAAAAAGGCTATCACTTGAGCAGGATTTAGTTTGTAAAGTAGGTGTCTGCTGATGGCCATATTCCATGAGTCAATGAAGATATATTGAATATCATTAATAAAAACCAGAGAACAATTTGGTCCTGTATAGGTCAGTTGCCTATTGACTTATCACCTGAATCACATGCTATGATCCGCATTTTCTCAATATCTGTAAATTGTAGCAGGGGCTTAGACAGCTCATGTGCCTTCAGAAAATTCAGTGGAGTTGTTTAAATTATGAAATGAATCTTACCTTGTATGTTGAGGACCTGTTATCTTTAATAGTGGTCAACAAAACAAGAAAAGCATACTTAACTCATACAATTACTCCTGTGTAAATGCTGCGGTCAGCTTTCATACATTTCTTGAATGGTTATCCTCTTGAATTTACATTTTCTTCTAAGTATATTTCTTTTCCTGGAAAGGGACCCCAGATTACCTTGGCTCCTGTTTTCCAGAAGTTAGATATAGTACTGGCTTATTGCATTCCTCATTTAGGAAGTATATATCAGTTTCCACTTTCCAGCCTCTGGAAGCTCTGAGCATTCATACATAGGTTGTTTCATAACTATAACTTATAGCAGGACTGGGTGATTGCATGCTGGAGACAAGATGCAGTTCACAGCTTCTTCCCATATGATTTAAGGCAGTGCTGCCTTCTTCCATGTTACTGGAAAACATTCTGTTAGTATGTGGGTTATCATGGATTGCAATGGATTTTTTTGCATTGGATTTGCATTGGATTGCATGGATTATTTTCCCCCTTCCACCTTGACCAACATTAACTACTTCTACCTACTTTTCACTTACAACTTTGCCAGAATAGTAACTGGGAAGTGCTACAGGATTAGTTTGGGGGCATTTGAAAATTTTCCAAGTGTTTGAGCCACTTTTGCTGATACCCTACGGCTGAATCTCTAATACTTACAGATAACTATTTATTTTGCTCAGTGATAGAATCAACTTTGTTGCTTTGTCCTCCTTGTCTTTCTGCACCGCAGTGCTGCAGTGAGCTGACACACGGTACACTGTTCAGGTTTGCAGAGCTGCCTTAATGTGAAGCCCTGATTTAACTGTTGACTTGTGCTCCAGTAACTGTGTGGCACATGCCTGCAGCAGCTATACGGCCCAGAGGCAATTGAAATGCAAGCTAAAGGTGGAGGCCAGAGATGCTCATAATTCTGTATTTCAATCCACAAAAACGTTGCAAATGCAAAGTTAAGTCTCTGAACAGATGATCTCTGGAGATTTCTCTGAGTTTGTACTTCTAATGTTCAAGAACAAGTAGCTGGTGTAACAAATATAAAAGCCACTCCCCAAGTTGCTTTCAGAATTAATCAGTGTTGTTTCAGTTCATATAACATTTACTCATTCAAAGTTTATATTTGACCTATCATTTTTATCAGGAATCTTATTTTAGATCAGAGGATCTTATGGTCACACGATTTATGACTGCTTTAATTTTTCCAAAGAACCTGTTTCAACAAAAATTACGAATGTTGAGAAACTGACATTATCCCTCTGAAACTGATAAAATTACCTGTTCAGCACGTGAGACAAATGCTCTGCCCACCTTTTTTATTTCTTTATATGCTATTTAAATCTTGCTCATTTCAGTCATGTTATGACAGCCATCTATCTGTAAAAAAGTGTTAACATTATTTCACTATAAAAATGTTTTCCATCAGGCCTTTCAATGGAACTTCTTTAATTTTTCTGTCTGTAGAATTTCTATTCCTGTTTAGTTTATGACTCTAATGTAGAAATTCACTGTGGGTTTTTTCACACTTCCTTTGCCCAAGTAAATATATAGTTCTAATACACTTTGTCTGATCTTGACTTCAGTATATCTGTCTATGTAGGTAGCATACGTCACAGCTGCTCCTGTCAATATTTCCTTCTTGCAGGTACATAATGTGGTTGCTATCCCCAACAAGTTAGTGCCTTTGTGGTGCCAAGACATTGGGCTTAAAAGTCATTGACTAATTGGATGGTCATGTAAATAATTGATATTTTGTGTTCTATAGCTGAGCCCCACTTCCAAAAAAACACTTTCTAAAGCATAAACCAGGGTGGGAATCTGTCAAATTTAAATCATCACATCACTTGGCTAAGTAAAGAGGGGTTTACGTGAAACCCTAGAACAGTATAGTCAGTTTTCTGGTCACCGTGGTTCTGGAAAGCTGCTGGCTAACAGAGGGAAGGTGCTCAAGCAAAGAGCAGTAATACTAAGAAGACAAGGGCAACTGACGCAAGCAATGACTAACAAGTTGCATATTTATATTAGGAGTGCCAGTTTCAAAACTTACTTCTCAAACTCAGATTCCTGAAAGAACCAAACCCTGCAAATCTGTTCTGCACAGAATACTCTTTTGGCTCAGTGGAAGCTTGGTGTGTTGAGGTTTTCCAAAAGTAGATTCTAAGTATATCCCTTTCTTTTCAAATGCTGGTAATTTCAATTTACTTTTGTCTGTATCTCACAGGGAAATATTTCTGTTCAGGTGCTGAGTAGCTAAAATAAAAATCTCCTCTAATTTTGCTATGACTAATGAATTTTGTGTATACCATACACTAAACAGCTATACTTCAGCAGTTCAAGAACAAGTTTCTCATATGTGTAATGGTTGTTTTATACTTGAAATTAGAACTGTTTCAATAAAGAGGATTTTTTTTTTTTTTTTGCATTGAGTGGAATTTATATATTGGAAATACAATGCAAGATTATTGGAAACTGCTATTACGATTAAAAATACGCTAATTTTGTATTACCTATTTTGTACTTACGTATGAAATATATCCCCACATTTCAGACAACTAAAGCACTAGGATAGAAACAAATGTAGTTGATAATTGTAGATTTGGATATATGATCTTCTAGTCAGTTTAGTTGTATACAAGTTAAAGGGCTTTGTAATTTGCTCATTGTACACAAAAATTTATCTCCTGGGAAGAAATTTTGTTGGCCTGGTCTACATAATTACCTTTTGTGGAAAAAGTAGTGAATAAAATAGAGGATAAAAACTTACGGTGTTTTTAGGAACACAATGTATATTTAGAGAAAATTCTATAGGAAAGTGGATTGCATGGATAGATCCTTAGTAGCCAAGACAGATGACGTGTGCTGAGTGAAATGCATCTTTACTGGCTTTAATACTGCTTTGTCCGCTGCATACTGTCTGATCAACATATGATTGAGGTATTAAAACTGTAGGAAGAAACCATGTTTTTACACCTGAAAGGTTACATCTGAATGCATATGTCCCATGGGAAAAAAACCAAGGATTAACTTTAGCCTTTCTGACACAAGCAATTAACTTTTTAACTTCAAGGTGTAATGTAACTTACGTTTAGTATAGGCTGTTTTCTTATCGTTTACACTAATATGTAGGTGGAATAAGATGAAAAAATATTCTTGAAAGAAATTTTCATGAAATCACGGAATGCTTGAGACTGGAAGAAGCCTCTGAAGGTCATCTGGGACAATACCCCTCATCAGGCAGGGTCACCTAGAACCTGTTGCCAAGGACCATGTCTGGGTGGCTTTTGAATATCTCCAAGGTGGGAGACTCCACCACTTCTTAGGGCAATCTGTACCAGTGCTTGGTCACCCTCACACTAAAAAAGTGTTTCCTGATGTTCAGAGGGAACCTCCTATGTTTCCGTTTGTGCTCATTATCTCTGGGCACTGGGTACCGCTGAAAAGGGCCTAATTCTGTCCTCTTTGCGTCTTCCCTTCAGGTACTTACAAGGTTCCCCCTGAGTCTTCTCTCCTCTAGGCTGAACAGTCCCAGCTCTCAGCCTTTTCTCCTCATGTGAGAGATGCTCCAGTCTATTGATCATCTTCTTGGCCTTTCACTGCACCCTCTCCAGTAGCTCCATAACTCTTAAATATTTATTTCTGTCTAGCATCGTATCTATCAAATTTTGTCATTTTATTCAGGGCATTTTTCTTCCATGTTGCAGAAGGTTGCAATGAGCATTTTTATGTAGTACTTTTTACATTTACATACAGAAAGAAGCAAGCTGTAACTAGAAAATATTTTTCTGGTGCTCCTATCCTGATAGTCCTGCCATGTTTTTTCTGCTTCTCTGTCACCTAACATACCAGTTTGGCTTGTGTACTGTTATGCTTGAGTACAGGGTCTGACAGCAGATGGGAAGCTGAAACTATCCTTACACTTTTCTCTCAAACATACCAGTGTGAATCCTGTACTAATATGGGCACTATGAGACTGCAGCAGTCCCCTACTGATTGTACTTTACATAGCAATTGCCATAAATTCCCTTTTGCTGCATATTTCCCTTATACAGGACTCCATATTGTTTTAACTGTATTGTCTTTATTTAAAAAAAGGCACATAATGTAAAAGATATATAACATTTATATATGGAGATATTGTTACAAGTGATTTTGACAAATCAAACTCAATCCACTAGCCTATTTCACTCATTTGCTCAAAAAATTGCTAATAAATAGCTCTACAATAACAGATATTTCTGGGATTGAATGACTAAGGAGAACCTTACAGGAAGGTGAGTTATTTTTAAGGGATTAAGGCAGCATTAGTAAATATTTTTCTAAAATAAGATGTAAAAGTTGAGATTATTATAGGATTTGTAAGCAAATATGCTTATGGGTTTGGTTAGCAGACTGTTCTCTGCTGTTTCTATCATTTCCAGAAGTTTTTGCTGCTAGCAAAAGAATTATGAGACTGCTGTCCATTCAACACATAAATTATCATAATTTTCGGCAAGAAATGAACATGTGCCACATGAAGAAGTTTGTCCTTCCTAGATATCTTTATCAGAGCATGCACATGGCTTCCCCCTCCCTTCCCTCTGTTGAAACCAGCTACAGTTTTGACAGGAAGATGATACACTGCATACAGTGGATATATTCCACACCCCGGGTATTATCTGAAATAGGTCTGGCAGGACTGCAGTTTGTCATGCTTGCATGGCATGAAGCTGGTAAAATACCAACTGCACACTCTCCCTTTCTTTTCTTTCTCCCTCCCCTCACAACAGCACATTGTCTGTGTGGCTTTCTTTTGACCTTGTACTACTCTTAAAATGTAGGGTACATCCAAGGCCCACCTGCACTGGAAAACAATAAATTTCTGTCCATGGTTCTGGATTTCTCCCACCCATGGACAGTCCACTCACCAAGCAAAGTCTGCCAGGGTTCAGGCAGGAAGAAAATCAGTACACTAAAGTGTGGCTAGTGTACCCCGGTACCCTTCAGAAAAAAACAGGACACTGGATTCTTCCTGTGTTGCAGGCTCTAGGTTAGGAAGGAACAATTTGCATAGTCGGGTGAAGAACCTTTTATTAAAGTTCCCTAGGACTTTGGACTGAGCAGCACCTTACATGACTGCACCTGCAGATCCAGGCACACAGAACTGGAGGAATATCCCACAGCTGACAGTATGGGCAGGATTCACTTCTGTAAACCTAGGCTTCTAGCATCATTCAGCATGCCTCCAAATATTCTGCAGCTGCCTCTTCTACAGGTCCCATAGAACAGATCATCTTGAGTGCCATCACACAGCATGTACAAGACAATGAGATGATGAGGTCCAGCCAGCAAAGGTTTATGAAAGGCAGGTCCTGTTTGACAAGCCTGATCTCCTATGACAAGGTGTCACACCCAGTGAATGAGGGAAAGACTGCGGATGTTGTCTACAGAATTTAGTGAAGCCTTTGCCACCATTTCCCACCGTGTTCTCCTGGAGAAATTGCTCATGGCCTGGGCAGGTGTGCTGCTCTGTGGGTAAAATCCCATCTGGCTGGCCGAGCCCAGAGAGTGGTGGTGAATGGAGTTAGATGCAGTTGGTGGCTGGACACAAGGGTGTTCCCCAGGGCTCAGTACCGGGGCCAATTCGGTTTAATGTCTTTGTCAATGACCTGGATGAGGGGATTGAGTGCACCCTTAGTGAGGTTGCAGATGACAGCAAGTTGAGGGGGAATGCTGATCTGCTGGAGGGCAGGAAGGCTCAGCAGAGGCATCTGGACAGGCTGGACCAATGGGCCGAGTCCAATTGTATGAGGTTCAACAGGGCTCAGTGCCTGGTCCTGCACTTGGGTCACAACAACCCCACACAGCGCTACAGGCTGGGGGAAGGGTGGCTGGAAAGTGCCTGGGGGAAAGGACCTGGGGGTGCTGGTTGACAGCCAGCTGAACATGACCCAGCAGTGTGCCCAGGTGGCTGAGAAGGCCAGCAGCATCCCGGCTTGTGTCACAAATATTGTGACCAACAGGACAAGGGATGTGATTGTCCTCATGTACTGGTGAGGCTGCACCTTGAATCCTGGGTTCAGGTTTGGGCCCCTCACAAGAGAGACATTGAGGTGCTGGAGGGTGTCCAGAGAAGGGCAATGAAGCTGGTGAAGGGTCTGGAGCACAAGTCCTATGAGGAGCGGCTGAGGGAACTGGGGTTGTTTAGCCTGGAGAAAAGGAGGCTCAGGGGAGACTATTGCTCTCTACAGGTCCCTGAAAGGGGGTTTTAACTTGGCAGGTGTTGGTCTCTTCTCCCAACAAGTGACAGGACAAGAGGAAATGGCCTCAAGTTGTGTCAGGGGAGGTTTAGGTTGGGTATTAGGAAAAAAAAATTTCTTGAAAGGGCTGTCAAGCATTGGGACAGGCTGCTCAGGGAAGTGGTTGAGCCACCATCCGTGGAGGTATTTAATAGACGTGTAGATGTGGCACTTAGGGACATGGTTTAATAGTAGACTCGGCAGGGCTAGGTTAATGGTTGAACCTGATGATCTTAAAGGACTTTTTCAACCTTAATAATTCTAAAAGAGCTCTGGAAAACTTGTGAGTGGGGAGGGGGGGAGTGAGGCATAAATCCTGTCTTATAGGTGCACATTCTGTTGATGTACTTTTAAGAGTTTGTGAGAAAGCTTAAGTGTAGAGGAATGAAGCTGGGTTAATTAACGTTGATAATACACAACTGTGGGCTGGCTTCAGGGGGGATGGGTTGGCTTCAGGGGTGGTGGGTTGGCTGATGTAGATGAGGTGCAGCTGTGGCTGGTTCTGTTAAGTGCTTGGACAGCCAAGGAAGAGAGAGGAGGAAGAAGCAGAGAGAGTGTGTCCTGAATGAGGAGAGACTAGGAGAAAGCAGCAGAGAGACTGATGTGAAGAGTGTGATGGTAAAAGACCTTGTTGCAGCCAACTAGTTTGGAGAGTGTTGTGACACCTAAGTGCTCCTGCAGGCACAACAGGGGTCCACACAGTCTGTTAGAAAGGATGGTTTTTTTCTTGAGAATATACATATATGCAGTACAAGATCATAATTATTAACAATGAAAGCTCAGCTTTACAAAACTAAATATAGCAGGAATTTTTGTCTTGATCTTGTCTACATTCCTCACCAAGACTTCCTCCATAATTTTGCAACAGAGAACCTCTAATATTCCTTGATTTCATCTCCCCTTTCATGTCTAGACCTGTGTTTCTGAGGGACAAGGAGAACACATCATGAATTTTTGCTAATGCATCCCATCCAGGGCATGCTCCTCTCTATTACACCTTAAAGGTGATTTTTCTAGGGCATCTTTCAGTGGAATTACCACAGCTTTGAAGTGCAAAATACAGAAAACATTGTCCAACACAGAATGGGGAAAGTGAACAGGCTTCCAACCAATAACTTAAAAAAAATCCGAATGCTGGGAATTACTCTTTGCTCACTCATTTGCAGAATAATGTTTCAGTTACATGGCAGTTTCTTGTCTCCTGATTACTGCTGGGCATCCTTTTCAAAAGGAGACCATTTGATTTAAGAAGTTGGGCAGCTTTAGTTTTTACAGGTAGAGTCCTGGGCAAAAACCCCCACCCACAACAGCTGCAAAGGACATCTGTGGTTATTGGGTCCTCTTCCCAATGCCTAAATGTTCTTTTTGGGCATCTGCTACTGATAATCAAAAAATATTACCAGGTTCTTAAAGTGCCTGTTTCATGGGATTCCAGTGGCTTTCAGACTTAGAATTAGGACTTTTATCTGATAAATTTGTTTAGGGGGCTGTTTACTCTGTGAACGTATTTA
This sequence comes from Falco naumanni, assembly GCF_017639655.2. Lineage (NCBI taxonomy): Eukaryota > Metazoa > Chordata > Aves > Falconiformes > Falconidae > Falco > Falco naumanni. Next base: position 69,929,014 of record NC_054059.1, on the reverse strand, counting down.
GAAGTCCACACTTGTAACATCAAATATTACTTATATACTGTGTGAGCAGCTAATGTAACCACCAATCTGCCATTTTTCATCTCTGCTTGAATTTCTTTGAGATTTGTAGCCTTTACTGCACCTTTTTTTTAATGTTTAGCTTCTGAGTTTATGTTGAATATCTGTCTGATCACTACTGGTTAATAAAAATTAGACATAAAAAGACCCATCTCAGTAAAGAAACAACAGCTTCAGGGTTAGGTAGCTGTTTTTCACAAATGAACTTGTGTGTAATACAATTACTTTAAGACGTTTTTTCCTAAATATTATGAAATGATCTGAAATAATTACAAAATCAGTGATGGCAAACCAGTGGCATTTCAAAGTTACGGAATTGCTTTTTAAATGGATGTTCAATGTCATACCTTTGTTCCTACAGGCTACAAGCACTGAGCTGAAACTAATGACAGTGAGTTACCAATGGCTTTACTGACAAGTGAAGATTTACTTAATAGTGTAATAGAATTGGAACCTGCAATATTTATCACTTTATCTGTTCCTTTATAGTCAGCAGTGGGTTTTTTTTCAGTCTAGAAGGCAGAATGTTCAAAGAAGGAAGATAACTGACTTATTTCCAGCTTTGCCAATGACTTCTGTTTGGCAAGTCACTTAACCTCTGTGTCTGAGTCTCACTAGCTGTTAAACAAAGATAATGATATTTTTCTTCTGTTGTAAATGACCCTTCTGGGCATATGACAGAGCAAAATAGTATGCCCATAAACATGGGTACAAGGTATAAATATTACAGAAAACAATGACTGTCAAATGAAAAGCAGCTCTGGGAATAAATCCAAATGGATGACAGAGGCATGAATGCATATAAGCACATAGAAAATGCAAGTAACCATTTCTAGGACAAGAATGAGTGTGATATTGGCTTATTAGCACTGTTTTGAACAATGTGTGTAGTTATAGGAGGGGAAAATTCAGAGCTCACTGAAGGCTTAAGGAAATATGGCTGCTGACTAGGGTGGTGTAGAGTAGTGGACCACCTGTCCCTTAGATGGGGATTGGAAGAGCTGGTCCATCCCTATCTGCTGCCTTCACAGGCTGCAATCTCTGCTGAGAGCCACTGGGGATGACAAGTATGGGAAGGGACTGCTCTTCCTCCAGCAATAACTTGTTTTTACCTCTCTTCATAAGGGTAAAGTCATGCCTTCCACTGTATTCCACAGCCTCTGACCTGGCTCTGTGGGGCATCTGGGAGGCTTAGTGGGGTGCTCTAAGGGTTAGTTGTGAATTGGTCAGGGGAAGGGGCTGCACGAGGAAGGGAACAGCTGGGGAGATGAAGTCAGCAGAGTGGGGAAGGAAAGGGAAACCTGTGGGGTGACCTTGGCTGCCTCTCTCCTGCTTTCCTTCCTTTCCTCTATTTACCCCTGTGTGACTTAATCTGTTGCTTTAAGATTTTGCTGGCTGGCTGAAAAGCCTTAAGGCATCTCCAAAATAATGTGGGGATTATAAATTAGTATGTAGAAATAAAAAAAAAATAAATTAGAAAAGTATGTACTAGGTGATAGAACAGACATACACAGGATTATATTGTCCCTTAGGAACAGAGTATATGCTGCTGTTGTCTCAGTATAAACTTCCTTACAAATATTAGTCAGACTTTGGAGTATTTTGCTTTACTGATTGTAATTGTCTGATAAATAATGAACAGTAATTCACAGAGTTTTATGTGTTGCAAATTGGTGAGATTCAACAGGAATTTTATTATTTAAGTTAGACCAGAGAGTATCTGTGCTGTTCTCATCTGCGCTCTAAATGAATAGCTGGGTTAGGTACATTTATGGAGAAAGATGGAGCCTGTCCTCCAGGACTATTTGAATTTCACAAGATGAAGTAATACTAGCACATATGTAAGAGAAACAGAATATATATTAACATCACTGCTGAATATCCCTTTTCTCTAGCCTGTCAGAGCTTGCCAGCTGAAATGAATTACCTTAATAGATTTTAAGGACAATGATGATTTGTGATTACCTGGTATGCCCTTCCGAATAATATAGCTTATAGAATATCTCCCCGGTGTTTTCTGCATCAGGCTCTTAACTTCTGTTTGTGCTATATGCCACAGCATAAAGACAAATAAGAGGACACCTTCAAACACTCTCCCCCCCAGTCCAAAGATTCAGGTGGGGGATTTCCCCTGTAATAAAAAATTCAACAAGGAGCTACAAAGCATGGTAGTAGTGACTCACTAGGTGGCACTCTTACTTCTGAATCCATACTAAATTAAATCCCAGGCATCTATTTTAAGGGTTTTGTATTAAGTAAACCATTTGTTTTTTCGGGAACATATTATTCATAGTCCTCAAACTCCTTACTGCTTATGATTTCAAAGTATTATTTGGAAGAACTTGGTAATCTAGAAGTCCATTATCCTTTCACTCTTACGCCTCTTTTTGCCACAATCTGCGTCATTTTTCAAACCTTTAATAGTTACCAAGGAGTTAAAAGTGTAGAACTCTGCCAGATACAGTTTGCTGCATTTGGGCTTGGTGGTAGGCTTGAAACAAAGGAAACGATTATCAAAGGGTGCATAACCTGTCTTTGAATGGAAGTATTTTGCATGTGGGAAATCTGGCCTCCTTGCTAAGATGAATTAGATATGACCTATATAATTGCTTTCTGTACTCTTCAAGAATGGGGGACCTGGGGGCTATACCAATTGGCTTCTCTGTTACTGAGTGGGTTAAAATCTGCTGGGACATTCTTAGTCAAGTAATTCAGTTTTGATCACTGACCCTCTGAGAAAAAACCTGTAACAAAGTTCACCTCTAGTGAACCCGGCGAGGAAAATGAGACAGGATGATAGCATTGCAGGTTGGTAATGTCCTCCAGGAACATGTACATTGAAATTGTGTTTGTATACAAGAACCTTCCCCAGGTTTTCTTTGTATAGAAGGAAACTGATTTCTTCTGTTTGTAACTTAGTCTGTAGAATATTTTAGCATGTCTAAGGTATGGAAAATACTACAATTCCAACTTTGTAAAGACCTGATTGTATTAACTAGGTCATTCCAGTAGTATCATTAGCACTATTTGCATAAGTGAGCACAATAGGAGATAGGTTTTCTATCCTATCCTGTTATTAATGTTCTCAGTTTTTAAATTTGCAGTGTACTGGCATTCCGTGCAGAACTCTTTAAATGTACTGTAATGGGTTGCACTTGTGATTTATGGTTATATAATTTATTGCAACATTGTTTTAGGGCCATACAAGGATATAAGAAAAGAAATAGGTAGGACTATGTACCTCCATTTTGGCTGAGAGTACATCCGCATGAGCAAATAGTGCAATCGGAGCAGATCAGAAAGCAAAACAGGTAGCAATAAGGACCCAATGTCCACATCATATTCATCGCAGGATGTTGTGTTACTTCAGAGTAGCTCTGCTCTGCACTGAATGCCAGTTGTTTGTTTGAATGCATGAGGTGTGTGTCGCTCTACAGCACATCTTCTCTTTTAGTTTCATCTGAAAGCAATCCAATTTGTGTGCTCAAGACTGCTCCGCAATATGAATGTAAGCAGGGATGATCAGAAATTAGCAACAAAAGGCACTCATGTTCTGAAATAAAATGCTAATGGAAGAGCACCCTAAGTATCTTCATTTTCAGTCCAGTGGTAGCATCCAGAGAACAGTACTATGTGCTAATGGAAGAGTGGATAACCAACTGCTTTCAACTGAACTAATTTTTTTTCCTGCAAAAGTCCTTTTCATCAGAGATAACCTAGTCTTCTGAAATTTAGAGGATTTGTTTTCCATTTCTCAATAATTTAGTCTTACCTTCAAAGAAAACTTTTGACAAAGAAAGCACACCTTCTGATTCCACTGTTTAAAATATTGTTTCCCATTAGAGGGGAATTTTGTATCATTTTCCTTAAGTTGTAGTAGGTAATGAAATCCCAGATCACACTGTGTTTTCCATTTTGACTTGTGTGTCTTTTCAAATATAAATAGTTGCATATTCCCAATGACTGGCATCAGCTTCATGTATTTTTGCTGCCAGTTTTTTGCTTAATAAATGTCAGTAGGTGTCAACCATGTTTTGTAGATGCTCATGTGTATTACAGTGATTTATTTGTTCACATATGTCTGAACCCACAATATGGTAGGACAGGAGCTTTGTTTTAACATGCCTGATGCTACAGGGATTCAAGGTGACAGATACAACTCAATACCACATACCCTGGGTATTCCTAGAAATCTGTAGAACTTGTACCTACTCAGTTATAGCCCACAAATCATTGTTGACACATTGGATACATCATTCTTCATTTTGCAAAAAAAAAAATGATATAGTATACTTGAGCAGACTTGCAATATCTTGTAGCAAAGCCATCTATGAGAAGCAGAACCACTAATATAGGAGAAATAAGCTGTCGTCATTGGCATGTGACTTATTTTCTCCTTTCCTTAAAGGTAACTGACAGAACCCATAGATACACTGAAGAGGAACCTACTTTTTTTTTTTTCCCCCCCCAAGTTTTGTGGTTGGCAATGCAGTGGCTTTAGTTTTCTCTTTTCCTTTATTGGAGAGAGTGTAAGAGGGCATACGTGGGTGCTATATTCCCTGGCAAACTTGTGCACTTTTGATCTTTTTTGCTTTAACAATTGTGATGTTCTGTTAATAAAATGATAATGAAAAGCTTGCAGGAGACTGAACTGCTTTATGCAAATGTTGTGCCTGTTTCAGTTGTTGTCACATTCGGTTCATAGATTACTGTGTATGATTTTGCCCCAAGGTTGGCACCTCACAGTCTGCCCTCTTCTATTTTCTTTTCATCAAGTTCTTTTCATAACAAAATTCTGCTTAAAAGATGACAAAAAAATATTCATGAAAACAGGAACCTACATAATGAAACAAAAATATTCAGCTGGTAACATTTAAGTCATTTCATTGGAATAATGAAACTGAGTGAAACCTTCTTTCCTCTTTGCTCTGTGCCTGCCTTCAAAATAATACTAGATATTATATTAGATGAAATTCTCCCGGGCAGCCATTGTTTTATTCTACTGCAGAGTTCCTTGCATAACTAGGCCATAGGGACTTCTCTAGTGAATGTTACAAGGATAGTAGGTCTTGAACTCAAGAAAACTCTAGGAATTGTAAATTAGGTTCCACACATATGAGACACCAAAATGAGAACCTGTTTGGAGCCCTGAACAAGATTTTATCTTGTGCATTTTGACTCCTTGGGCTCAGCAGTGGTTTTAAATGCAGCATGGGCTCAGACTGGTTCCTTGCTTGGTATGGTGTTCCATGACTGATTCTATGCTATTGGCTCACCCTGGGTTTCTTAACTATTTTTCTTCCTCTGTAACCCTTAGAGAGTAACAATATTCATGTGCCAAAGTGAAATTCCCAATACAAAATTATTCTGGCCTTCATATTAACTCCCTTATCCTCTTACAGTGCTTTGATCAATGGCCAAATAAGTAATGTTGACAAGTTGATCTTTCAGTTATTATCAAAGCACATCTGAGTTAACAATCCATTAAGCAATTCGTACTCCCAGAGCCCTGAGTGCTAGCTCATGCAGATGTTACAACTGCCCATGTTCTGACCTTGTTTTATCTGCAAGGATTAGAGAGGTGTGCTTGTTCTAATAAAAGTTTATGATATTGAAGAACCTAACAATAGTACCCAGGAAACAAAAGAAACAGACCTTACTTAATTAAAGCATTTGTTATTAGTAGCTAGTTCCTTCTTTAAATGGATCTCAAATTGCCCCTTGAGCCATCCTGCTGTGAAGAAAAGATTTTACTTCTCTATGAGGAGTGCTTTAAGCCATGTTTTGAACTCAGTCGGGGAAAAAGAGAAAAATTATCCAAGAGTTGTAATGAAATGTGGTAATTCAGATGTCATTTGTGCTAGGATTTATTAGGAATAAAGAGCTAAGCAGAAATCATTATTATAGTATGTCAATATGTAAGACTGCAATTTGCTCATAAATGTGTGCAGGTCTGCTAAAGACAATAATCACTTTGCTTCAAACTAAAGGTCAGCTTACCTGTCCTGTCTCCAGCAGTGGTCAACAGTGCCTGTCCACAGCAGGGGAGAAGAGGGAAGGTATATGTGATCCTTCACTAGAGTTCTCTTCCATCCTCCAGCAATTTCTGCCGTTGGAAATATTTGGTAGCTACTTAGAAGCCTCTGGTGGCTTCCTCCTGAACTTGTCCAACCTAGGTGTGACTTCCATGACACTAGCATTTACGGCTTATTGTGACACAGATTCTGCATTCTATACTGTGCTGGTTTTGGCTGGGATCGAGTTAATTTTGTGCACAGCAGCTCATATGGTGCTCTGTTTTGGATTTGTGATCAAGACAGCACTGATCAGTGTCAAGGCCTTTTCTGCTTCTCACACCACCTCACCAGTGAGTGGGCTGGGGGTGGGCAAGAGGCTGGGAGGGGGCACAGCAGGGACAGCTGACCCCCACTGACCAAAGGGTATGCAATAGGATACCATATGATGATGTGCTCAGCAATAAAAGCCGGGGGGGGGGGGGGGGAGGGGGAAGATGGAGGAAGTGGGTCATTCAGAATTATGGTGTTTCTCTTACCAAGTAGCCGTTATGTGGGGGTGCAGCCTGGCTTTCCTGGGGATGGATGAGCACCTGCCTGCAAGTGAGAAGTAGTGAATGAATTCTTCATTTTTATTTGCTTACACACACAGATTTTGCTTTCTTTATTAATCTGTGTTTACCTCAACCCATGCTTCATTTTCTCGTTTTTACCATTCCAGTTCTCTTCCCCACCCTACTATGGGGGAGTGAGTGAGCAGCTGTTTGGGGCTTAGCTGCCTGCTGAGGTTCAACCATGACATACACTATACAACTATACATTGTGTAAAGAAACACTGCATTTTGATTGGTTTTAGCCTACTGTCTGATCAATTTTAGCAAAGTTGGTAAATTCATGCCCACTTGTGTGGACCTTTGCCAAAACAGGCTTACACTGTTATAAAATTGGCAAATTCCCCCTTACTTAAACACACTTGACATTCTTCAAACTGTTATACCACAAACTGGTGGGCACCCTAGTTCTTAAATGGGAAGAAATAGTGAATAATTGATTAAAATATTTGTCTTTTTGGGAGGCTAAGTACTTATATCACAAGTCTTTATGGGAACCTTTTTAGGCCTTAGATTATCTTTGCTCCCTTGGAACTTTTGCAGATCTATCTACTAAATCCTTTTGACCATGAGGGACTTCCACACAATGTTCCAGGTATCGTTGCCCTGTGAAGTTTGTAGTGGAGTAATATTCTTCTTCTCAACATTCTTAATCCTTTCTCCACCTCTCCTCTCCCCAACAAAACTCCTCCAACAGACAAAATAGTGTCTGAAGCCATAATGCAGGCCATGCTGAAAGCGGTGGAACAGAAAACTGGAAGGCATGTCTGCTTGTGCGGTTGAATCTAGGATGTTGTCCGAGTAATCAGTCATGCAGTTTCATAAAATGCTACAGATCATCTGTTTCATGTGATGCCACCCTGCCAAGGCCATGTAACCCTCCCCAGCAATATTTAACAAACACAGGACTGATAATAAAACCAAAAATCCATAATCATGTTGTACCACTGAAAGAAAATCAGAAAACAAAATCGGAACACCCTGTTACTACACATTTTGATAAAGGTTATAGGTGACCCTAGTCAGGCTGAACCAATGCATAAACATAATTACTTAACTGATTAGCTTAATATTTTGTTTCTGGTAATTCAAATTTTGTCATGCAATCCTTTCTATATGCCACCTAAGCATAATTCCAAAGCATTTTAGCTCCTTTTCTCATGCTATCTAGCTTGGAAACTGCCTTAGAAATTAATTTCTCAGTGGCCAGAAGCTTTACTCCAGTTTCCTGTCTTAGATATATTTTCTGCTAATTAATATTATTCCTTAAACTTAATTTAATCTGGGAGACATTTCATTATTTTTCCAATTTACTAGGCTGGACCTGTGGTGAAAATTTACCTATAGATAATTTAGAATGTTAAAAATACTCTATGAATTTTCTCCTTTTCACATTTCTTTTCTGGTTGGGTATTTAAACAATTTGGTTAGCTGTGAAGTTTCTGGTTTAAGCACTTAAATAGGAACATACTAAGGAAAATTTTATATACACCTTTCTTTGGTACATATGCACAATAGAAAATGTGTTTTATAGAAAAATTCCAAAACACAAATCAATTTGACCAAAAGTAAGACCAAGCATTTGGAAAATGCCACTCCTAAAAGACTTCCATAAAATTAAGTAATAGAAAATTAATTATTAGCTGCTTCCAAACCTTATAATATGGATAATGTTACAATGCTTCTATTTCAATCTGTTAGTGCTTTCTTAAAGAAAAAAGATAATTGTTTCTGAATCAACAAGATGCTTTAAAAAAGTATAAAATTGAAACACTGCTTGTGGACCATTCCATGAATGCACTGCAGAAACAAAAAGACTGGTCTGAATATTTTACAAGCTTAGGTTGTGAAATTCTTTGATTAAAGACTCTCAACTATGTCAGCATTAAGTCAAACTTTCTGAAGTGTTATGTGAAACTAAGGAATTTCCATTGTTTTCAAAGGATACTTTTTGAAGGCTGTCTTTGAAGTGACGAAAGCACAAGGCCCGTAAGTAGATAATCTATAGAAAACACAGCAGTTATAAAATCACATTAAGACAGTTTTGTTGACTGATATGCATGTGAAAATAGGGTTTTACACTGAAAAAAAGTACTAGTATATTAAAATAAAAAGCACAAGTCTGTAGTTTCATAGCCATAATCAGGTTGTAAATGATTGAAAATTACAGTGCTCCAAAACAGAAATCAGTGTTGCTTTTTCCTTGTGTCAGCAACTGCTGGTAATGGCTGGTCCAGTGTCAACACAACCTGATACAGCATCAAATTGGACTGACATAAGTTCTATTATTTTAGTAAATAATCACATTTAAAAATCTGTTCAGAGGTTTCCAGGTTTGATTTGAATATGTTCCAAAATACCTCTAGCTGACCAATATATGCAGTATTGCAGATGTCACTGTTAAGTATGTGTTACTGAAGTCAGTGTGCAAAGAATTGTTTTGATTTCCAGATAGTGCTAGACATGAACTACATTAGTAGATGTACACAAATTAGTAAAGGCTAATACAGATTTATTCTAGGTTAAATATCATGAATTGTTGTGGAATTATTGTGATCACTGTAACTTTTTCTGTCACTTACTGGAAGTTAGCTATTGTTTGTACTTCAGTTTATTCTATGACACTGTCTGATTAAGGCACAAAAAAAGTTTACTTGATGGAAGTAAATTTAACTGTATGTACTCTGAAACACAGAATTTAATGTTTTACCTGTTAATCTGTTAAAATAATCCCATTTCACTGGTTAGCAAGAAAGAAAAAAGAGGGTACTTCTGTTAACTTAAAATGTTTGGTCTGCCTTTCAGAATAGCTCTTTTTTTTTCTTCTTGGAGTAACAAAAAACCTCCCCAGAACCAGATGTTCCTAACTTACTAAGAAATGTTATAAAAAGTAAGGTGTGATAGATCCATTTCAGGAATTAGATTCTAGCTTCTGAAAAGAGGCATTTGGAAAATGTGTCCCATTTGACCAGATAATGTTAATAGCTAACTGATGCTTTGATATAAAATAGTATTGAGTCTTGCAGTAAGAGAATGTTAAGCATGCTCCCTTATTTCTGCTGAAATAAATCCCTCACTGTATAATAGCTTTAACATGAAAGAACAAAATGTTCGTGTTTTCAGCTTTCTTGTATTTTTACCTCTGTGATACCTGGAGCTCTTCTTCCTAAACTCTACCCCTCTCCTATTCCTAAGGTGTGCCATCCAGCTCTACCTTATTTTTGGTCTGAGAACTGAGAAACAGGAATTAACTGCCCAGCGTGATCTAAGTAGCATATGGACAGTCTTCATTTAAGAGAAGAAGTGAGAGGTGCTCCCTGACCAAAAATGTCCCCTGGAAGCCCTACCCCTACTGGCCATCACATGATCTCCTTGCACCCATGTGGTTTCTTTATTCTCTCTCTTTCTGCCCTTGTGGGGTCTCCATTTTGTAAAATGGAGGGTGTGTGTGTGTGTGGAAAAAAGAGACAGAAGCATTTGAGGAATAAAAGGAAAAAAAGCTGGAGAATCCTGACAGGCAATGTTCCCCTCATGCTTGGTTAATAAAATTTCTTTGTGCATGATTTACATTGACGGTCCAATGTTTCCTTTCTTACGTGTGTGTAGTAGCTGCTGGTTGGTAAATATGTCTTTGCTGTGACTTCTGTTAAAAGGTAACTATGTTCCTGGGGAGGTGGTAAGATTTGGGCATATAAATCCTTTGTTAAAAGCTGCTAAAAGGCAAACAGAAGCAATCTGAACAGAAGCCAAGTGGCAACCTGGCTTACAAAACAGGATGCTTACAGCTTACACAAGGCACCAAGAAAGCACTTTAAAAGAAACAAGGACTAGAGCTGAATAAAACATTGAATTCTTCTTGTAAATATAGATGTTTTTCATATATTTAGAACTACTGAAACTGCTTAAATGATACTATTTTCCATTTTGCTTCTTCACATTTTAATGGTCATATAAAGATGTCACTGTTTACATGGCTAAATGTTATCAGTGAATATTTTAATCACTTTAAAGATTTACTTGCAGTGATTTTGGTCTGGAAGACTTATGATGAAAATAATTATTAGAACACATTGTTCTCAGACTCGTACAGATTATTCCTTACTTTCATATTGTTGACTTCAGAAGAAGTATATATCAATCAACTTCTAATCTATTCAACAATTTAAATTTCCTGTGTGAGGTTCTGGTTGCTTTGCAGTTTACCATTAAGTGCTTTTTCCCTCCTTAGAATTTTGTATTTTATAGCAAGTAATGAAGTACCATTTTCTTCCTTGGTGAACACAGAAACTATGTCTGGCAGAACAGAAGTGTGTGATCAAAGACATGATGGAAATAAGCAGCTTTAAATTAATTCTGTCGCACAAGTGTGCCTGCCTTGTAACAATGTTTTCCTTTACTTGGGTACCTGATTCACAAGTTTCTATTAAGATACAACAATTCTGCAAAATGGAATTTCCTCCTGTCTAACCAGTAGCTCTGTTCTTAAGCTTTCTTCTAGGCTGTAAGGGTACAGGAGACGTACTAGGGACATGCAGAAGCCTATGGAACACATTTTAACTATATATTTATATTACCTTTGTGGGAACTACAGTATCAGGAACTGGATGACATTTCAGGACTGCTATGGAAGACAGCAATCCTAACCAACACAAAGGCATGGAGCGGCTGCTCAATCTCTTTTCAGTGATTTAATTTATCTGTCTTTCAAAGCTTACATTCTTAAACTTATATCAGAAGAATTTTATGATCATACTAATGGTTCTGAAACAACTTTCCAAATTATCTCAATGGTCTGATGATTTTGTATTTGAATAGATACTTTTTTTCCTATTATGAGATATTTTTTCTCCAGCTGAACCATACTAACAATATAAGACAAAGACTGAAGCCTTGTGTACTTTTTGAAGTTATGTTTCAATGTTTACTGTAATATGAAACAGGCTCTGTGGTAGAATCATGTGCAGAAGGTAAGTTTCTTCTTATTAATATTAATTCATTTAAAATATCTGAATGATACTTGCAAAGCTGTTCTCCTTCAACATCCTGACTTTCTCATTAAAGGGATCTGTGAACTAAACTTTGTATTTACTATCTGCAAGTGATCACTGTGCTGCTAATCTGAGGAGAGAGCCAGCTGCCACTCCTAAATAAAAATGCTGCATATAGAACTTGAGTCAAGGTCTTTATTTGATATCAAGTGACATCTTTGTTATAACCAATAAAGTTCTGATTAGCCAATAAGTAGACCTTGGCAAATACGTAGCAGGGCTGTCAGTGAAAGGATATTATGACAACTCACAGAAGGAGCACTCAGACTATTTAAAAAGTAAAAAAAATTTTTTTTTTTGTTATTCAACGGACTTCTTTCTGTCTGTTCTACTAATGGCAAACTTGTTTCTAATTTCTCTTGCAGAAAAAGGGATAATGTAATGTGGGTAATGGAAGAAGATAAATTGGGAAGGCCCACCATAAAGCTTACCAGAATAAAAAAAAAAAAATGGAGATAGAATATGAACACTGGATCTCTCACAGTTCTGAGATGAAAAGGTGGAAAGTTTACTACAAAATAATGTTGAAATGCTGAGAGGCAGTACCAGACGCTTGTCAGACTTTTCAGAGGGAAGCTTATGAATCATAAAATGCAGTTTTGATTTGACTGCTAGCAGGTACTGAAGTGCTTACAATGAATTAGAAAACAGAAACCCAGGAATCTTCTAAGCCTATGGAAAATTATTAAAAACATTTACATTGTTATGAAGGGAGAGTGAATGTGAACACATTGGTGAAAACGGCCCTGGACCTGCCCCTCTCTTGACCATGAGACAGACATGGGGACTGAAAGCCAATCACCTGAAAACACAATGGGACATCACAGTTCACAAAAGGGTTGCTCCCAACTATAAATTGGCATCTGAAACAAGACAATGGCCCTGTGTTCGTAGTGGAAGGGACTTCCCATGCTGAGGTACTTCTGGATAAATGGGAAGGGGCAGCTGGTCCTGCTGACCAGTTACAGGGTGCTCTGTAATTATGGGGTATGACATTTTACAAAGTGGTAACTGCCAAAGGCAGAAAGGGGTGGAGTAAATAGACCAGGTAATTTGAAGAGGGGAGGGACTTCTGGGGCAAGGGGGTCACATGATCGTCAGAAGGGGTAGGGCTTCCTCAGGAAGGTGGGCACCTGCTGCTTCTTCTCTTGGAGTACTCTTGTCCTCACACTGCTTCTCTGAAGCTGCCCATCTGCAATTTGGCAAGGCTGTCTTTGGGAAATAATTGCCAGTAGCTGCCTAATAGAAAGAAGAAATAGAGGGTGAGTTTTCCTTCCCTTTGGTTCATGTGAGTTTTGGTTGCTCTCTTTAGCTATGGAGTTTCATAAGCCTTGTAGTAATTTGCTTATCTGGCTACTTATAAACATCATCCTTCGTATTTTACTGAAATTGGCAAATGCACTCATAACCTTTATTGACGGATGGGCAGAGTAAAGACCAAATAACTGCCTGTTTTGTCTGGCATTGAGGCTAGTGGAGGTTATGATATGAAGAGGCAGAGGTTAGTAGCTTCTGAATATTGTCTAATTGTCTGAATGTGCCTAATATAACCTATTGTTGGAAATAAGGCAAAGGCAATGAGAATCAACAAAAGCATGTAGCTGAACTGAATTCAATTTATAATTTCTGTTGACATTGGATAAAAAACAGGATTTGCAGAAGTTAGCTAGGCTAACTAGAAGTTATCCTTCTCTAGCTCTAAATCCAGCAAAAGTTGGTTCCTGGGCGGGGTAGATGTTTAACACCTGTTTGCTATGGACCTCCAGACAGGTTACAAAGGGCAGTAACTATTTTTATATAAAGCTGCTTTCTTATGTGATAGATCTAGGGAAGTTAAGCAGGTCACTAGCATGTAGTAGGGAAAAACTGCAGCAGTGAAACTTGTTCATTCTTTGAGTCTTCCTTCAACAAAGTATAAAGAATGTCAGAAATGGGAAAGAAGCTGAGGACCTCTTGATTACCAGCCCTGTACATGTTCTCCTGATTGGAGTAGATGATTATTTTTTTTTTATGTTCGGGGACACATTAAATCATGTGTTGAGCTATGTTTTAACACAGCTTTTGGATTCATATTTTTTCATTTCATTTTGGAATTAAATATTGTGACAGTCAGTTATTTCTGCCAGTATTGCACATTTGCAAGTGGAATGAACAGATGTATATGTCACAGATGATTGAATGGATAACTGTCCTGGAGGATTCTAATAAGAGTTTAGCAATACAATGGTAGAAAAGACATTGGAGGTGGTTGAGATGAAAGATGCAGCCTCTGCTTTTTGCTCTCCACATCCATGTACCTTGTATCAGATACTTTCAATGTATTTAGGGCCTGTCATACATACCTGCTCTCCACCAAGACTGCCTTGGGTTTTTTCTTGCTTTCAGGTATTCACATTTTATCTCTCTAGTAGACTGGAGACAGTGGTAGAATAGTGAAGTTGTGATACTAGAGAATGAAAACATGGTCCTCAGCTTTGGTCCAGACTTATAAAAAGAGCTGACTGCTTTGAAGTGGCATAACTACTGTTATCTACCAGGGTGCTAAGGCTAAGAAGTAATCACATTTTTTATGTGAAACCTGTGGTTGAGGTGGATTCAAACCATTCAGAGGGAATAAAGTCTTCTCTGTTGTGTTCATCTAATTCAAGAGTTAGGCGTGCATATCAGTATTTTGGAAATAATGGGAGATAGATGAAGTCCTTCTAACCTTTTTGGCTTCATTTGCACCATTGGTGCAGTTGCAGTAGAAAAGACTTGGCTTTGTGCTGCTAACTTCACAAGTTGTCCAGAGAGATGAACACCAGAGTGAAGAGTAGTTCTCGGCCACCAGCAGCAGCAACCTACAGGCAGCCAAGTGCCTGCAGCTGCTCAGCTGCTGCTCCACCTGTCAGCCTTTTTATGGATGGAGTAAAAGTTGTCAGTTCAGCATGAAAAGAAAAAAGGCAGAGCTGGCAGTATACTAAAATGATTGCTTTTGAACACTGATGAGCTGTGCTGGGATCACTTTTTTTTCTTTCTAATGAGACACAGAGCTTCCCTGTTTGCCTTTTATTATTGCCCTTGACTGAAAACCAAAGCTTCATTAAGATTGAAGATCTACTGATTCTTTGTAGGTGTGAGAACAGATTTCTGGTTCATATTGCACCAATTCAGTGTGTCTTTAGTTTGCCTGGATACTTAAGTGGTACCAGGTTTGTCATTACAGTCTGAACAAACCCCAGGAAAAAGCAATCAAATAAAGGCTTAAGAATAGTAGAAGAGAGAAAGGAAGGTGTTTGTTTCATGCAGAAGTTGGTATACTGACAGTAACAGTTTTGTTATCTTTTGTGAAACAATTGCCATGTATCAGTTTTTATTTTCTTCATAAACCTTGATCATTGTGACATAGATATCTATGCTGTGGACAGCTGTGTAGTGATGTGCAACATAAGCATAATATGATACTTGAAGAATTGTGTCTGTAAAGCTCTTCAGATGAAATTCTCTCTTGTGGGGTTATGTGCTGCCCAGGGTTAGACTTGTGTCGGTAAGTCATCTCTTTATTGCAATTTGCTAAGCTTTGGATTTTAACTTTTTTTAAAGCCTTCATTTCTGTGAAAAGAAATTGAAATAGACATACTACAGAAAAAGAAATAATGAGAAGAACCTTAAATTTTTAAGCCAGTCTTGTAGGGTTTATGGAGATCAAATTAATAAGTTTCCTAGCTGAAGTTGGTAATTTTTGAGCATAAAACTGGGCAAGCTCAAAGCTCATCCTATATATATGCAGTATTTGTAAATAAGGCACTCAGAAACACAATAATGTGTGTGCTGTAGTTGAGATTACCCAGTATGTAGATTATGTATGTACATATAGTAGTACATATATTGTGTGGTTGTGTTAAGGCTGTGGTGAACTGAGGCTTTAAGTGCACAGATGTACAATATGCTGTTGCCTTCTGCCAAACAGATGTTAGTGATGTGGTAGTACATATGGTAACAAATGCAGGATTCTTTGTCAATTGATCAAAAACGAGGACTACAGGAAGGAATGATGAAGAGAAGGATTCTAGAGTTAATTAATCCTGTCTTAATTTGACAGGATGGCATAGCTGAAATGAGAAATACTGTCTCTGCTCTGGATAGCTGTGAATTTCTGCATTACTAAGTTGTGGGAGATAGAATACACTGAAATTATTAAACAGGTTCCGGGTTTGAACTCTCTCAGGGTTTCAATCCCATCTTTCCTACCAAGGAAGGGCAGCATCAAGTGAACATCATATTTACATCAAATTGGCCCTTGCGACTCTTACTATACAGAATCAGTTCTGAAAGGGCAGTAGTAATGTTAGTCACCAAGTTCTTTTCTTCAAATAACTTTGCTCAAATAAAAAGCAGAAATGTAGTTATCATCCACTATGGATAATGCTGCATGTTAACAAACAGCATGCTACCTTTAAACAACGCTGTAGTGTTACTATTGGCCTGCTTAGCATGAAAAGGCAATACACTTTTAAAAGATAGGGTCAGTGTAGTGAGAAATAATGGAAATAAATGATACAGTTCATAACTGTTCAATGTGGAGGGAGTGTTGACAACAAACAATCTCTCTGGATTAGCACCCAGTAATGAAGCATGTGCTATTGGAGTGCCTGAAACAATTATGGACATTGATATGCATGAAATTATTCAAAATGTCTCAACATCCTATAAATAAATATGATGTGGTAGGAGATACTGGATGTTGTGCGAGTGTTATGAACAGCTTAATGTCACTGTTCAAAACTGTAAAAGACAAAAAAAAAAGGAAGTATTTGTCTTTGCTCCAGTGTCTATCATTTACAGGTGAAACAATATGCAACAGAGCTGAACAGAAATATGCTTACTATAACCTTTCCAAATAGATCCTATTTTGTTTATGCGTAGTATTGTCTTTATCCTGTGGAAATAAATAGAACACATGGTGACTGAAGTAAAACCAATGGCAGATGTGTATATGAAGAACATGATTTTTCCCCAGGGTATTCATTAGCTACACACCTGCCTATCAGAAGTATCCCCCTCCCCTTGTGCCCCCCCCTAAGTCTCTGTGCCATGTTTCAGTGCTTGTAAGAAATTTCTCTGAAATTGCAGTCAGCTACTCCTGTAAAAACTGTACTGGGAAGAAAGCTCTTGGTACAGTTCAAAATAAAATGCTTTTATTGCTCAATGTTTGTTTCTAAAGAAATTGTATTGGCTGGATACATGTTCTTTTGTATCAGATGCTTTGTGTGAGTCAGAGCAAAAGTCCTCTAGTTCTCCAAAATTGTGGTCATTTGAAGCACTAGTGTAAAAATCAATTGCCAGTCCTTCACTGCTTCTCCCTAGACCCCATTAGGATAGCAACTTGTTTGGAGTTCTGGCTTTTGGAGTAGGGTTCCATTTCCCATTGCCTCCTTGAATTTTGCCTAGGTTTTATACATCTCTTCTCAAGCAATTTGCTTTTTCTGCCTTTTATTTTCTGGGGCTGACAGTCTCTTCTGAAACTTTCAACCAAACAACTGAACTACTTATCATTGCCCCCAGAAACACGGTTCACTAGTTTGGGTTCAGCACTGTAGATCGCTGACCTCAGCCAATGTTCCCAGTGCTGATGTAATGTCTATACACAGTCATTCAGTGGCCTTGATGTTTTCCTCCTAGCCTCCACACTTGGCAGTGGTCTTGACACGTTCTTTGAAAATGTTTTGCGTAGATTTAAATGCCCAATTCCTTCAAACAAAACATAGTGTGTGTTCTTCCCAGCTTGTATCTCTGGACTTCTAACAAAACCCAATTCTAGGAAAAGAAGGGATTACTTTACTGTGTTACTTTGTCCTGGAAGCTTCACTTCAGGTTACCTGAGGAAAGAAGTTCACTTTTTAACTCCTGAGATCTCAGACAAAATTTTCCTGAGGTTGGGCTGTTCTCTGTCTGGGGTGTCTGCAAGGTGCATTTTCAAAGCAGATCCTGATGGTCAATATAAAATTACAGCCTTACATCTCTCCCTGGAAAAGTGGCTTTGAAAAAAGGAAAGCTTCAAGACACGAATGATGACACATCTATCTCTCAGACTAGTTGTCTATCAGCTGACATAAAAGCAGCCCATTAGCACAACTCTTAACATGTATTTCAGAACAGGGTTGCAAAATCACAGTGTCAATTTAATTAATGTTATGGAAATAGTTGAAAAATGTCTGTGAATCTTTTGATTGCTTCTGAAATAGAAACAGTGTGGCATCATAAATGATCTGTTGCAGCTGATACGCAGACAGTGCAACAGCTGTACAGGTGAAAATAATTTTAGTAACAAGACAGGGAGGGAAAATAGAGATGAGCTCGCTAGGGGTAGGTGGCACTAAACTTCATTAGTAAAGCTGCAGCTTTTTGCCTTGCTGCAGGAAAAGTCTTAGCATGAGTTATAAATTATGGTATAACCTACAAATTATATTCTCTTTGTGTATATAAACACATACCATAAACTATAGTGTGTAGAACTATTAGAGAACTTTTCTGGAGCTAAACTTGATCCATTCTCCACTTCATTTTGTGGAGTATAATTTTCTTCTGGTAACTGTCATGGTTTAACCTGGCATGCAGCGAAACACCATACAGCTCTTTGCTCACTGCCCACCCTGAGTGGGATGAATGAAAGCATTGGGGGAAAAAAGTAAAATTTGTGGGTCGAGATAAAGACAGTTTAATAGGACAGAAAAGGAAGGGGAAATAATAATAATAGCAGCAATAATAATAATGATAGAATTAGAATGTACAAAGCAAGTGATGCACAATACAATTGCTCACCACCCACTGACTGATGCCCAGCCAGTTCCCAAGCAGTGGCCTCTGGCCAGCTTCCCCTCTAGATTATATACTGACAATGATATGGGATATATACCATATGGTATGGAATATCCCTTTGGCCAGGCTGGGTCAGTTGTCCTGGCTGTGTCTCCTCCCAACTTCTTGTGCACCTCCAGCCCTGCCTTCTCGCTGACAGGGCAGTATGAGAAGCTGAAGAGTCCTTGACTTGGTGTAAGCACTGCTCAGCAACAACTAAAACTTCAGTGTGTTATCAGCATTATTCTCATTCTAAATTCAAAACACAGGACCATACCAGCTACTAGGAAGAAAAGTAACTCTATCCCAACCAAAACCAGGTCAATGTTCAAGAACTGGAAAGCTGTTTTGAAATCATGGAAGGAATCAATATGAATTAGGTAGTTACCTACAATAACGCCAGAATTTGTCCCTAGTTTACCTTATGTTTGCTTTGTAGTGCAAATAGGGAAAACAAAAAATTATCCAGATGCATTTTTTCCTAAGCATTGCTTTCTAATAATACTTGCTGAAGTTTTAAATCTCTAATCATTATTGCATATGGCTTCTTGTGAAGAAAAGATATTAAGCTTCTGCCTTAAAAAACAGAAAGAAAGATATACCTGTAAAAATGGAGTGGTGTGTAAAAAGGAAACTTTATAGTTAGCTTTAGTTGTATCCTAGATGCTAAGTGATTTTGTCCTATTATTAATTTACTTACCTATTCAAACTCCAATTTATTGGCTTTGATAGAATTCTTTATCTGAGATTTATAATTGGAGAGACAGACAATTCCTTAGACTAAATAAAGATTGATTATTATTGGTGGTTAATTTGATTTAGCATGAATTCAATACTGACGGTCACTGCCCTGATGTATTTCTAGTTTAATTTAATATTTTTAGAGAGTAGGACTGGAAGGGACTTCAAAAGGTCATCTAGTTCATCACCCTGTACCAAGGCAGGAGTACCATACTCACATCATTAGTATTAACACTAACATAGCTTTGATGTAGTATTTCCTTTATTACTCAGTGTTGTGTTAAAACTTGTACAATTTACATTAAATCACAGTACTTGCAAGAAACCACATCAATTCAACCTTTTGTATTTCAAGTAGTCTAAAACCTAAATTTGCCCTCCTGCCCTTCTAATGTTCACATGGAGTCCTGGCTTCTGCTAATCATAGGAGAGTTTTTAGAATAAAAAAAAAAGTTAAATCACTGCTTATAATTCTACCTGTCTGCAGAAAAATAGAATCAGCAAAATAAGTTAGATATCCTCTCACCTACTCTTGTTAACATTTACAAAAAGGTCTGTGGATAGCCTCCTTCTTAGAATAGGCTGATGGGGTATCTTTACACAAATTATCCCACTTTGTTCTCAAGGCCAGTTTTGCTGCATCCTTTTCTTTCATTTTTTGCCTATTTAAATTTTGTCTGTGTGTGTACGTGGGGGGTGTTGTTGAGGCTGATGTTCATGTAGTGCCTTATACAGTGTTCAGCAACTGCAGATCTGGGGCCTGCAGGGTTTTTTACAGGTAGTTCAGAGGCAGTATCTTGCAACTGTACATGTTATAAGCTTATGCACAGTAAGGTTTCTATGCTGCACTACAAGTATTTTAAAAGAGGAGGATGTAGAATACAGTCTTGAATAATCTAGGCATTTGAATTCAGAGTCAAATTCCTTTGGAGACGTTTGAGCTGCACTTCATCAGAGTGAAACACAAAGTGTCTGTGAGGTTTTCTCTGCGTGTACCTTAATTTTACATCAAGAATGAAATTTAGTTTAGTGTATGAGATAGAAAAAGGAGTAAGGATTTATGTAGCTCATGAAAATCACTTAAAGGATAATCTTTAGCTACCACAAAGAATTCCAATGGACAGCACTTTGTCACAGCAGTGGCGTGGCTGTAGTTGTACTGTCCATTTTGGTTTGGTTGTATTAGTACAATATTCTCTTTGTGTCAATAAGGTTTTTCTAGACTGACTTTTCTGGGAAAATCTTATTTTACAGATATTAATTGGGCAACAATTAAAGTTTGAGGAAATTTTCTTCTTGCTCGTTGAGGCACTTGGAGAGAGCGAGAGCTGCATTGCTGCTTGGCTTTTTATGAAATGAAACTGAAGTACAAGGTGTTAAAGGATGAAATTTTTCCAACTCTGTCCTGCCTTGTTAGGCATGTTATCCATAGAAGATTAGGAACCCAGTGAATCTGTTTTTTACAGAGAAGCAGAGCTACAAGTGGATAACTACTTCTTTTAAATAAATTTAAAATAAAAATGTACATAACCAGATGTTTTATTAAGTTCACATTTAATAGTTTCTGTGTTACATTAGCAGCTAAGGTACCTTATTGATGAGGCAAAAATCATGTTTCAGACTCAAAGAATGTGTACATCAAAAACGTAGCACCAAAAACTAAAAAGAAGGTCAGTTCCCTCAGTTTCTTTTTCAGGAGTCTGTTTAAAAAACCCTTCTATTCTGTTTCTTCATTACAGATGTAGAGGTAATCTAGCAAAAAAGTTCTAGTTCTATTCTGCCTTTATTGCATATGTGGAGATAATTAGATTTTGCTGACAACAGGACTGTGACATTTGTGTGTGGTAGGTTAGTATCCGATCAGTGTATGCTAATAAACAGATGTTACTTATGGAACTCACTGGATAGATAAGCTTTGGTTACTACAAGGAATTATTGCCTTTCGGCTGGTGATGCAGAGACTCAGCTAGAACAAGCTGTAAAGATAAATGTCCAGGTTGTCCATTGTGTTTTGTTGTGTACTCGGTGCACTGGATAAGGTTCCCTACCAGACTTGTGATCTGTGTAGGTGGGTGCATCCCAGCTGCTTAACACATAAGAAGTTCTATTATTGTCATTAATTTCATACTTCTATATGTATATATCTATATACCACACATCTATGGTATGCTAGTAACCTAGTAAATATCACATTACCACCAAAAGTTTCCGACATGTGGATTTTGAGAGTTGAAACTTAGGATGTAGTCTGACAAGGAGAGAAGGTTTTGGTGGCTGTCTCTGAAGATGTAAGAAGAGCTCTGTTATTACCACTGTTTTGGTTATTAATTCAGAAAATAAGGGTTTTTTTTCTGCCATTGCTCTGTAGAAACATTTGGTTTATGAAAATATGCTTTTGAAAAGAGATAAGGAAGTGATCCAGGGTTTCCTCAAGAAAATGAAGACTGGGAAGGCTTCCGTGTGAAGTTTGCTTGATTCCTATTTCTGTAGCTTCTTGCAGTAAAAACTAAGAGAATTAGAGGTTTACACTTTCAAAGTTATTGGAAACTGTGTGTGGATATCTAATTTTCTGAGATCTGTCAAGAAAATACAGATTATTTGTTAACCATGACCATCAAACTTGGTGTTTCTTACTAATTCTAACTCAAAATGAGACAACTTACAGAATTTAAGGCTAAAGGGAAGGGAGCGCCTCTCTTTTTGTAAGCAATCCTAATAACATTACTGCATGCAAAATTAGTCTGAGGTTAAGCATACATAAAGTTAGGAAAGCTGTCTTGATCAATAACCCATCAAGTATTTTTGAGAGATCTGAGGTAAATTTGATCCCTTCTACAGCCCATATTAAGGCTTCATCAGACTGAATGCTGAACTTGAAGCTGTCCCTCATATCTGCATCCCTAAAGTACAAGAATACCCAAAATCTGAACTTGAAGTCAAAACTAAGGCATGACCAAAGGCAGAACTTCTTTTGACTTGTGGTGTATGAGGAACTTTCCTTAGAAGTGATGAAACATGAGAAGTAATTTTCTTTTGTCGCAGCTGTAAAGAGAAACTCCTCAACTCTGTTTTTGTCAATAACTGTATCACAACACATCATAAGTAAAACAAAAAAAAAAGTTCCATTTGAAGGAAGAAATGAGGGGACAAATAATACCTGACAGCTAGAGTCATGCTGCTCCTTGAACTTCAGAAGGAAATATTGCTAATGGAGTGGTGAGAACCTGCACAAGATAGAATTGAACTCTTCTGTTGAGCTAAATGAAGAACAGTCAAAACAAATAATGATTAAATTATGTACTTCACTGAGAGAGGCTAAGGAGCATACTGAGGTTATCTAAGTTTTTTAGAGTGTTCTCAAACAGTTATAGTTGAGAAGGGGTAAAGACTTCCCATAATAGACTTGGCCATATTTTGAGGAATTTAACTTACTCAAAGAGAACATTTAATCTTAATTTCTTGAAGACTGTTTGACTTCATTGATTCTTTCTGTATAGGAGTAGCTACAGTCCTGCAAGAATATTTTTGACATGCTGTATTTCAAGGACCTCAACAGTAATGAAAAGTGTTTATCTTATGAAAAATGCATGTATTTATTGCAGGATTTACAAATAAGAAAAACAACCCAAACTTTCTTAAATCTGATACGCTCTACGTTGTACATCCAATTACTAAGTTTCATTATTTTTCAGTGTAATCAATTACATGTTGTTAACTGGCTCTGAATATTCTTGCTGATGATAATGTAAATTCATGAGCTGTAATCAGCTATAGAGTAATTTTGTTCAGATCGTTCTCAATGAATTTTTATAAAGAAAAGTCATAATTACAGTAATGAACATTTCAATCCTCAACCAAATTTATCTGGTGTGATAACTTGTGACAGACTGTGACAGTGGTGGTATTATGTTGGGAATGAATTCATTCCTTAATGATTAGCAGCCTGGTTGATCTTTTGTGGTTATTCTTTGAATGGAAGTAGATAGCAGTGTAGACGTTTCTATGATTAGCATGGTGGTATTTTATTGTTCTCTGCATAGATCAAGCTATATAGGTGTAGCAGCATTACTGGCTAGGTACAACCAGTTCACCAAATGCTCTATCCACAAAGCCGGTAATCAAACTTGCAAATTATTTAGGTAGATAAACTGCATGCTAGGCATATTGTTCTTACCTGATGACTAAACTTTTGAAGGCTGAGATCTGGTATGTATCTGTTCTCTAGTTCTTGCTACATAACATCTGTTGACAAACTTACTATATATGTATTTAATAGTTATATTGCTTGTGCCTTATGTTGCTTTCAGGTGGGCATATTTGAGATGTCTGTGTTGGAGTTGGAGGTGACTAGTTGCAAGAAATGGTATAATCTGTATATTCTTTTCCTCTGAGCAAATGTAATGCAGCTGATGCAATAATGCACAAGACTTCACTGCCATAGCAGAAGTGTCTGCATGATGTTTCTTTGATAAAGAAAGATCAGATCTAAAGCTTGGTAACTTTGGTATACTCTTTGGCTCTATTGTACTTTATTTGGTGTTATTACTTTCTGTTCGTATCAATGCTTCAGGTAGGGAACATCTCTTACTCTATAAAATGCCTGTCGCTCCCTAGTACTATTAAGAGTAAAGCATGATTTCCCTAATTTCACAAGTACTTGTGGAAGCTAATAATGAAGATTCAACAGAATCAGGAATACAACAGAATACGAAATGTATATACAGAAAATATAGGTTTTTACAGATGAGGTTATCATAGGTGATTGTAAAAGTAAAGGCTTTGTTTAACCTTTTAATCTATTCCTGTGTAACAGTTGACTGTAAAAGGTGTATCAGAAGGGCAGTTTATGATGACCTCGATCAGAGGTGGAAGTTTGTTATTCAGAAAGGGAGGTCCAGCAAGTCATCAAGGTTCCTAGCTTACCAGTAAACTGCTAAGTTATGTTTCCTTGGCTTACATTCATGCTGACTATGATCCATGTTTAGTTTGAAGTGTTTGTTCAGTTTTTCCTATTTTTCCCTCTTCATCTTGTGGGAAGTGATCTCTGAAGTGGAGACTTTTCAAGTATACTATTTCAATGCAGATCTGTAGACTTATGATACTTTTTTGCAGAAAACATTGTCAGATTTATCCACCCTTCCTTACGTCTGCTTTGAACCAATCATTGCTATTCTTGAATGCTTACATCTTTTGTCTATTCTTCCACAGAGTTTAAGTCTGTAGGCCTGTAATATATGTTAGTGTTGCTAGTAACAGATCACAGGCTTTGTACTAAGTCTGGAAGGCCTCGGGATTGAGGCTTATTAGTCTTGTTCTGTCTGAACTTTGGATATCTGGAGCTGTGTTTTACATGGCCTAGGTCTAACAGCAGTTTTTGTTTTGGTTATGCCTGCTCTGTTTCCCTTCTACTTATCTTTCTACAATACAACCATAGGTTTGTATAGAGAACCGTAACCAGTTATTCTGTGTAGAGTGTGATGTTTGCAACTCTAACATAACGGTGTAGTATAGAGTAATGCTGTTCTGGTGTGACAGCAAGAGGTCTTGGGAAATGGAGGCACAGGATGCAGCATAGAGGAGTACAGGCACAGGGTGCCAAGAGATGGGGCACAAGCTTGTTACTGGAGACCCTACTTCTGCAGACCCACACTTTCTTCCATATGTCCTTGCCTCTCTTGTACTGCAGAGCTCGGATGTGTCTTATATGGGCTGAGTGGAGAGGAAGGATCACTTGTCTGTTGGCAACAGCCTACCTAATGCAGCCCAGGACACGGTTAACCTTCTTAAATGAGGAGTGAGCAAGGCATAAAAACATGTTAGTAAAAATATAAAAATGATCCCAAATGGATCCTAGAGGGAGGGGAATGAAGCTATCAACACAAACACCATACTCTACCTGATGAAGAACTTGCAAACTCTGCCAGTTTGTGTAACAGCCCCTCCCTCTCCCCAACACTGGATTGAAACCACTGATCTCTTCAGGACCCAGAGGAGCAGGGGAAGGGTGAGCATAACACCAGGAGAACAGGTAGAAACTAGGATTTTTTTTTTTATTTTTAATGTATTATTACTATTAAGTCTTTTTCTGTAAAGAAGTGTCATTTTTTCTGTAATAATTACACCTGGACTAATAATTATTCTTTGAATAAAGCGTTAAGATTTTGACTGTACTAACAACAAATTTGGCTTTATATGTAAGGAACATTTCCTCTTGTAAACAAAATCTTGAGTGTAAAAAGACTACAAGAAAGATTAATTGTACAGTTTAAATTTGACCACTCAAATTAGTATTTTGGAAGGGGGTGTCCTTTTTTCTGTGGAAACTAGCTGAGCAATGTGGTATTTGGACTGAAAGTCCATAGCAGAGACAATTAGGGTCATTCTGAAATTACATGTATGATGTACAGTGTTTTTCAGGGTCAGGCTGACTGCAGGACTAAAGGATGTCAACTTGACTTTTTTTTTTATGGGGTTATGAACAACTTGCAAAGCTCCTTTTTTTCAGTCAGCATTTTGCTTTGGTAATTAAGTGCAGATACAAACAGAAAGGAATTTATTTTTGAAAGGGATCCCTTTTTTCCCCCAAGTGTTCTGAGGTAAGTGCATCTCACTGTTCAGCTGACAGCACCTGGTTTGAGCCAGGGCTACCACATGTACAGCACAAGTACAGAGGTCCCACTTGAAGTTGGAGTCCTGGTGTGTTAGCTGCCATACATGCACATGCTGCATAGTGTAGTGAGTGATGGATCATGCACTAAGATAGGTTTTAAACAGGATGCAGTCAAGTCTTCTTGAAACAGTGGTGTGCTAAGTAGACCTGTTAACATTTCTATGTGGCAATAACACTGTGCCAGATTCCATTACATGCTGTAGTATATTTACTGTAAGTATAGCATATTCATTACTATCATCATCCTTCACCCGGTTGCTATTCTGAGATCAAAGCAGGAGGGGAAAAAGTATAGAATTTCCATATCTGCTAAAAATAAATCCTGCTTCCTTTCATGAAACCTCTTGACAGAAAATGTTTTGCAGCTACTGTAAAAAATATTTATGAACTAAATGGCTCTGATGCACTCCATCACTGTCCAGATGAAGATCTTTGAGAAGGGGAGAAAACTTTCATACTCTGCTGAGATGAACACAGGGACATTCCACTTTATTACTGGTGTTGCAAAATCTTTTTTTAAAAAACATACTTGAAAACTCATATGAATAAAGAAAAATCCAAATGAATATTTGCACAGATGGGAAAAATCTTTCAATATTGTAGATCATCATACACCATAGTTTGTGAAACTCTTGTTAATGCTCTGTAAAGAGCTGGCCCATCATGAGTTTCTGTACTGTCAATTGTCAAAGTATATTAAATGTGTGTGTTTTATATTTTTAGAAGAATGTATTAAATATAAATCCCTGTCTACTTCAGTGTATGTTACACGAAGTTATAATAGTCTGCTCCATATGATAATTTGTCTTAAATGAACTTTTACATGGCAATGTAAGTCTCTTGTATCCTATATTTAATATTCTAGTCTCACTCAGAATGTATTGTGGGCATAATGTTTCTATATTGGGGTTGTTAGCCCTTAAATAGTGTTTGGGTTTTAGATTGGAACTACAAAAAAAAATAATTCAGGAAGCTTTATCAATCTTACATGGACTTATTTATTATTATTCTGTAATATTAATAAGTAGTATTGCCTCAAAAGTAGTGACAGGCATATAATACATTCATATGTAATCATTAAAATATCATCCCTACAAATACAAACCATTTAAATGATTGCTGAAACTTGAATGAATACTACAATTAGAAATCATGGTCTCCTCTTAATGATATCATCTGCAACATTTATGAATGACATGATTAAAACTTCCCAAATATAACACTTTAAAGCCAAACAATTACTGGTAAATGTGGCAGTTTAAAAGATGGTTAAATAATGTGGATATTCCTAAATTATGATCATCTGCAAGCAACTACATATGACTGAGTTTTCATGAAGAGTTTACTGTAGTGTTATGACAAAATAGACTGCAGTATTTTTTCCACATGTAGTGGGTAAATGTACTTAGCTAAAGCCAGAAAACAGAAGCATTAAGAAAGTAAATTTGCTTTTTGATTAAAAATTAATTATTGTTTATGTTAGCTTTGCTACACCTAAAGAAGCACTCTCGTGGGTTTGGTTCTTCTGATTTTTGCATACTGGTAATGGGTGTAGCTTGATGTTTATTAAATTATTTTTCCTCTTTCAGAAGTTTTTATTTTGTCAAGGAAAAAACCCATAATGAATTACAGAAAATTACAAGTAAATAAGAGATGACAGCAGTCAGTCTGGCTATTCAGTGTATGCACAGATAACAGAAAATAGATAGCCCCAATATGCCTGTCTTGTAAGCACAATCCTGTACAAGGCCGTAGTCCTGTATTTTTGTGTGGTTGATCCGTACCTGCTTGAAAATCCCCCTTTTCCTCCCATGAAAGTTTCATAGGTAAAACATGGCATTATAAAGATAAATAAACAAGTAATATCCAAGAATGGGAAACAACACAATATTTATGATCTGTGTCAGTAAAATAGCTACATTTTTTTACTGTCCAGAAAGTAATACAATATCCATTAAATGGTACAAAGTGATTGACTATGGAATTACAGTACAGCTAATTATGGTCTCAAATTTGCATTTCTGCAAAATGTTATCGCTTCAAAATGTCACATAAACAATTGATCAAGTAATTCACTTAATTTTGTGGCCTTGTTGCTATTGTCATTTTTAACTGAATTCTTTAACATATTTTCCTTTTAATAAATTCTCTTATTGTTCAATACTCATTTACAGGAGTAGTTTTGTGTTCTAATCTCACATTCTTCATGTACAAGTATAAACCTAGAGGTTTTAGGTTGTACTGTAATTTTCATAGCAAGTAATATTGCTGATTTAATACGGCACACAACTATGATTGAAGCCTGAAGCTACTTCAGCAACTGAAAACCCAAGTGTGGACTCCTGTTCATGCTTACACCTATGTGGATTTTACTGTTATAAGTCCAGTAACTATATAATGTTATATACAGTTATCACTGCAACTGTATATTATTGTTATAGACTCCACATCTGTTTTAGGTCCGTTTATGCTCCAGGTGCAGTGTAATGAGAGACAGTTTCCATCTATAGGCATGGAGGCAAATTTTTGGCAGCTCTAAGTTCAGATCTGGCTTTCTAAGGCCCAGGTTAAGTGGGCTTAGAGGGCACGTTTTCAAACTCGTGGGATGTGCTTACATTACTGTTTTAGTTCAGGACAGAAGTCCACTTTCATAGAGAATTTCCAGATAGCCCTGACTTGGATAAATGCTGTCCCATGGCCCCACAGAACACTGATTCAATTCTTCTGGGGTGAAATGAAACTGGGGTCCAGCTAAAACAATGCCGGGGCCACTTCTAGAGTTAACTGATCACCAGCTGTTTTTTGCAGACCCACTCCCATACCTCTGCACTACGTGCTAATGTAGTGGCACATTCTACCTTGGCAAAATGTTAGTAAGATAGGCTAAATCCTAGTTGTTATGCTAAAATACCATTGCATAATAAGAAGGCATTAAATGCTTTATTAGGTATTGTTAGATAACTCCAGTTTTTCAGTAATAATTTAGCCCTTTCACCGTTAAAGTTGATACGGGGAAAATTAGGGCTTGTCACCTAATGTCATTTTGTGCTGAAGTTTTCTTGTCTTTCTCCTTCTTATTTGTGGAAAATTTCAGATAATAGCAGAATGACATCTAATTTGGTTTTCTCAATTTTCACAAATGGGAAACAAAGTTCCTTGTTCTTACCACCTAATAAATTAAAATTCTTAAATGAAAGAAAAATCTATTAAGATAAAATAACTTTTTGATATTGTTTCTGTATTTTCAGTAATGCAGATTAGATGGTGTATACAACTGTGTTATGCCACTTCTGCAACACTGTTTTAGGTCCATATACACTGTTCTGACCCTCTAAGATAGTTATAAACCACCTTTAGGCACTCTCAAGTGATTTAAGTGCAAAAGCTATTGGAATCTTTGCCTCACAATAAGTACATCCTCTTAGGCTGACTCGAGTAATAGAGCTGTTGTGATACCTCAGTTAAAGCGGACTCTGGTTACATATTTTGTATGCGAAGGCACAATACTAAAGAAAGCAGGTGGTAAAATAACACTCCCTGTGACTGATTTCTCTTTGGGCTCTATAAATAGGTGATTAATATCAGGCAGTGTTTTGTAAACCTCACTATGTATTTATGGAAGTGTACTCCGAAGAGTATAAACATGGAAAAAAAATGGATTACATGAAAATGTACAAGTAGGTATAATGAAATATGTTAAGTAGCCTGTGACATATAATGCCACTGGTTACATGCTTTTAAAGATTATTTCAAATGCATATGCTGTACATTTGATCTATGTAGTACCTGAAATTACCAGCCCCTCCCTGACTGTTACAGAGATAGTAAGAAGTTTCAAGGAAGAGAAACAAAATCATTCTTGTTAAGTAGACTGCTTGAAACTACTTACTTTTTTTTTTCATAAAAATGACCGAAATTTAGGAAGATTTTTTAAAGAACATTTTTTACTATATTTTTTTGTGTAGACTGAAGTATAAAAGGTTAAACGCTTACTGCCTTTTGGCCATAGAGTAGATTACAAAGGAAACCACGTGTATTGGATGTTTAAAACTAGGTGAGAGAAGAGAAAATTAAACTCTGGGATGTTAAAATACCCATTAGTGATACAAAAATGCAGACCAACAACAGAAGTGTGCTATTTTTAAATACAGTGTTTTAATTATTATTTCCATAGGCAGGCCTCTTTAAACACAGCAAGGAGTATATGCAGAATGATAAATATTAAGTAGATGATGCTATATTCTTCAGGTTCATTCCTCTCACTCCCAGCAGTTGTGCTGCTCTTAGGACAGCAGGATAATTATTTTTTTGGTGACAAAAAAATAGAGGTAACAATGTCATCCTTAAGTAGTGTAGTGAAAGCATGGTTCTGGTCTTGCTAAATGTATATAAATAATTAGCATATCCAGTGGTATTTTGACCTTGAGGCAATGGTTGGTATTTTCTATAACTAGCTTCATAACTGAGACTTTATTCTTTTGATACAGGCAATCTATAGTGCCAGAAAAACTTTTTTAAAAGAAGCACTAACTTGTCTGCCACATGGTGAGAAAATGGGTGCTTTGGAAAAGCTTCTCAGTTTTGAAGCATTGCATTCCCTTTGACTGGAACATTTGCACATACTATTAGTGATATGGAGATGTTCAAAGTTCCAGCCATTAAGGAGAGACTAAACTTTTTTCACTATTTACAGCTTCAGATAATCACTGTTGGGAATAAAAATTAGAACCAGAACTGCATGTATCTTTCTGCTACATTAGTGACTTAGTCACCTACGGTGTCTCCCACGCTATTTGTGTCAAGTTAATTTAGGGAGGTGATAAAATGTATTCTGTTTTGTTTAGTGGACTCTAAAATTGCTGATTTCGGTGGATATTAATATATTTTCTTTCAAAACACTTTTGACAATGATATAAGACCTGTACAGTTTTATATCATAATTTTAGAAGATCAGCCACTCAATTCTTCTTTAATTGTTAATGGTAATTCTGATAGGGTGGCCTAGTTAAGAAATATCTATATTCTTAATAGATATAAGATCTATTTCCTTTGAAATGTTGATATACTTACCTTCTGCTGAAAATTTCTTTTTCTAGTGGAAGATAAATATCTAAAGAATTTTGCTATTATCAGCCAAGATCTCTATTAATGCTGTGTGTATCTGATTTGAGCATGATGAATGCTTCTTGCAATGAAACTCTTGATTGATTTGCCTTAATCTTTAGTAGCGTATCCTCCTTGTGCTACCTCTTTCTGCCACTGGCCAAATCTACTGTCTTGTTACTTGGCTATTTGGCCAAACACACTCAAAATCTCATTATGGACAGAAAGGAAACATATGCATATAAAGCCAAGAATTTATTGTTCATATATTTGAAAGCTTAAGAGTCTAATCTAAGAATCCTAATTATGGAAAAAAAGAAAACAAAGAAAAAACCTGACCACTTCTATACTGAAAGTCTTAATAATGTAGTTAAAGTTTCTATACACACACTTCCTGGTTTCTACCCCTTTTTCTTGAAGTGTGAATGTGACAATCAAATATTGTATCATTCAGGACAGGGTAAACTGCTACAAGTGCTCTACTACCTTCTCAACTGACAAGGTGGTGAGCTCTAGGCTTTCCTAGGCAGCCTGAGGGTACTTCCTCTGTTTCTGTGGTGAAGCATCAGGACCCATTCTCAGCACTTGACCCAGATGCATTTACATTCTTATTTTTGCAGGGACCATAACTGAGGAATAGTTTTTACTCATTTGGTGCACTTGAGTGACTCAAGGAACTCAGTGCCTTGAAATCCGCACAGAGATGTACTGCTGGGGTAATTTCCACTTGTTCTTATGCTAATCTTCACCAGCTTCACAGATGCTGGTTTGCTAAATCCACTATCAATCCATTTTCTTGCAAAAAGGGTACAAGCAATTTCTTGCTTTTTCTCTTCTGGCAGACTGTTAGCATTAGTCTGTACACAAAATGTTCCAGTTCCTTTTGCAACCTCCCTATTCTGCAACTGACTCGATAGGGGTACTGGACCCACCTTACCACTTTGTTATGCTGATCTATATCAAGTGATCTACTAGGACAAAATTGTCAGAACCTCATCCCAGTACCTCAGCTGAACACCAGTCTCACCATTAGTGAAGCACTACTAGTGAACTACTCCACTGAACTACTACTACAACTGCTTATTACCTTTGATAAGGTTTATTAGTCAGGGACTCTTTGTCATCTTTACCTTTTCTTTTTGTTTTAGAAGACATGTCAACTGACTGCAATTGATTAACGTCTTCTATGACCCTTGATTACTGAGCACTCTTCTCTTTTAATAGGAATTTTCATCCACAAAATGTTTCCCTAGAATTAAAAGTTTTTCATGGTTCTTACTTTAGTGCAAGCACAAACACATTCTGTTGAGATAAAAATGCTGCAGAAGCAATATTCTTAACACTTGGCAACAATTACAGTCATACACTAATCTTGGATTTACTAAATGTTAAGATGAGAAGGATCACAGCAATGTATCTTTACTTAAGCAATAGCCCACATGCCTATATGCTTAGCCCATAGCTTTTTACCACTGACTTTATATCCAATTAATTTACTGAGAACACTTCCTGTACTTCTTTCATTTGAGCTGTCATAAAACTGCTATACCTTCTTGCCTGTATTGCTCTGCTCTTTCTTTTACTTTGTGCAATCAGTTTCCACATTTCCATTAAGCTTCTACAAAATCAGTATGGCTTTATATTATTATGATTTTGTTTTACTAGTGGTATAAGATTTTTATAAAATTATCTATATCCTATAATTGAAAAAAATTTCAATATTAAGTACATCCTTCACCATTATAAATCTTGTGAGCATGATATAAAATATGTGTAGTCATGTTTTAATCTAAATCCTATATGTTTATGGTTTCGGTTTCTTATAAACTTAAGATAACTGATTTGGAAATAGAGAAAAAATGGCAAGATCATTCCTTTTTGTAATGTCTCACACTTCATTTCCTTGCATTTTATGCTATTCTGGCTAATGAATTGCTGAAAACAGGAATTGTGTTAAAAGGAGTAAAAAGGTATTGCTCTGATCATAGGCAAATAAAATTATGGGGTATATGGTATAGAAACTGCAGTTGTCAACACAAAGTAATGGAAATCTGCAACAAATATGAAAATATTGGGTACTTAAACTGTTAAGCCATTAATTCATTTGCAACAGAGGTAATGTTATGGCTTGATATGAAGACTGGATTCAAATACTTTTTAATTATCTTATTAATATAAATTAGTTATATTTGGGAGTCTTTAAATACATTTACACTTCTCAAGCATTTTTTTCTTCTCTGAACACTTTTTCCAGTATCTTCTGTAACTTGCATGAACATGTGTCACAGAAAAGACAAAGTTTTCTAAAATTTGGAGTGATCTGTTGGAAGAAAAAAATTGAATGCAGTCAGTAAATTAAAAGTATATTTAAATAGACAGTTAATGTTATAGAAAGGAAATTGTTCAGATCTGGATGTATGATGAGAAAAAGACTTCACCTTTCCAAGTAAAGAAACATGTTATTGAAAATAAAGTTGCATTCAGTTATTTAGTTTTGACAGACTTTTCAAGGGTTGACTACATTGGAAATTCAAGCTTCTTCATGCATACATGATTATTGGGGTTTTTTGGCTTGTATTTGTGTTTTTTTTTTTTTTAATGATGCTATTGAGTCTTATGGGCTATTTAATCCAAAACATACCCACAAATTTACATTCGGTACAAGCACGACATTCTTACAGTACCGTTTCCAGAGATCCAAGGCACACAGAGGATCAAATTCAATCAGGATGTAGAACACCTCAAACTGTGTCCCATTTAAATTTGTCTGTTTATATGGGGGCTGAATTTGATCAAGTCTGTAGCAAACAACTAATTAATTCAGTCCAATAGCAGCCTTATTTCACATGACTTGTACATCTGTCTTGATGGTGAATATAGCTGTTTTCCCAGGAAATGGAGCTTTGCTCTGATGAAATGTGTCTGGAAATTCCAAACAATTTTTAATACATTCAGTAAATAATACTTCGTTTGCAATTCAACCCACATGTTTTTCCATCTCTATAGAACTCCTTTGTTTTAGATTCTGATGACTAAATAATTCAGTCTGGTAGAACCAGGACTATTTCACTTTGCAATTACAGCTGCTTGAGGCAGGAGAAGAGTGTCCTGTCCTCTCCTCCTGCTATTGCAGAGGGTCTCTTTTTGATGGATGGCACTGGAAAAAACAAACAAAAGGAATAGATGGATGCTTTGGGAGCCTTACAGTCCCACATTTGAAAAATACTATAGAACTTCTTTGTACAGCCACACAGTGTAGAATTGTTTAGGCTCCATTACATCATTCTGTGTTGCATTGTAAAATGAAGTGATTGCAATGTGATTGGAGCAGCTGATATATTTCAAATCACTTGACAAAAGGGGAAGTGTAGTGGAAAATCAAATGGATATATATGGGTAGCAGAAGTGATCAGAAAAAATTGTGACCATAATTATATTTGATTGCTATCCTTTCTGCAACTGCTTTATAATAGTGGTTTGGTTTGTGTTCATGATGGTATAGAACTTCTCTCAATTTTAATTTCTCAGACACCGTACAGCAAACAATAGTTGAATAACCCGGTGATAACAAAATGTGAGTACATTATCTTTAGTTGTGTGAATTTGAAGATCTTTTGGCTGTTTCAATTAATTTAATTGATTGTAACTGCTTCTAATCAACTGGGGTAATAAAGCTAGCATCAATAGAGGGTTTTAATCCACATTTAGATGGGGGAGGAATCTTTTCTACCCTTATTCTTCAGTTCCTCTGGGCCAAATGCAACTGTTCCTAATGCATTACAAAGTCTTGGATCTCTTCCAATCTTAATGTAAGCAGCATAGATATGATGGCATTGATATTGATGGATAGTGTCCTCAGGGATATAGACAAAGATGAAATGTCAGTGCTAGTATTTTTCAGCCTGCTAAGACTCTCTGCAACTCCCATGCAAAATAATCTGCTGATCTGTTGGTGTGACTTAGCACAGGTATCTAGAGTTAGGCAAAGTAAAATCACTGACTTATCCAATAAAACTTGCTGGAGCATAATGAGAATCTCTTCTTTCATACTGAGTTTCTGTCTTTAAGGCTTGTTCTGTCTTTTTTTCTGATTCAATACATACCTGAGGCTACTGGGAGAGCTTTAATGATGAAAGTGTAAAAAAAGAGTAAGGTGACTAGTCAATGAGTTGACAGTTGGAGAATGTACTTTGTAAGTCAGGATTACAGATAGTCTGTTTTTCTTTTCTGGCCTTTTTAATAGTGGCTGAAGATATGCACATGTGCATAAATGCATGTAATGGTGGAAAGGTAACAACATACTGATGAAGAAAAGCCTACTATATGTTTTCAGGCAAGTCCTCCATCAAATAATGAAGACAGCTAAGTCAAAATTAGATAATAAATTGATTGTTGTTTTGTTGGGGTGTTTTTTAGTTGTGTGGGTTTTTGTGTGTGTGGTTGTGTTGGTTTTTTTTCTTAATTCAGTAATGCTGGAGCTAAGTAAGCACCTCAAATATTATCTGCTTTGGTGATATGCCATCAAGATACAACTTTATTGATCTTCTCCAAATCGTGATAGCAAGTGATGATGTCAGTGGAATTTTGGGACCTCCTTACATTAACAGGGGACCCAAACTCTTTTGAATATTATCTCAGAGACATTTGTTTACCCTCCTTAGCACCTGTAACTTCAGCCCTAGAAGCAGCCCTTTTTTTTTTTTTTTTTTATCCCTCTTTTGTACCTGTAGCTAACTGATATGAATGGAGCACTGTCAAGGTGAATTTCTACATCTTGTCCATCATAAGAGCAGTTTGTATAACACGGATCCAGTTTTATTGGTGCTGGAATATACTTCTGAGATACATGTTTCTAGCATATCACATGTAGCATGTTTTATAGAATGGTGTGAACACTGATTTGTATCATTAGTCTGTTAGACTCAACACCAAACTTTCAGGTTTGCCATCTATCCAATATCCTTTGTTCACTTTGCTTCACAGGTCACAATCTGAGACCCCTTTGGGTTTTTTTTTAATGCATTTTTCTGTTTGACTTGCTGTACTGAGAACATTTCCTCTCAGAACTTAATTAATCCCGAACATCTTTGTGATTGTTTGCTGTATGCTTTGGCCTTTCTGTCCAAGCCTGCAGGTTAGGCTGCAGATCTTTCTTTGCATATGGAATTTATTTCATTCCTCAGGTTCTGTGATTTGGGCCCAAAAATAAGAAATGTCTTATATTTGTCTAAGAAAATGTCATATATTTAACTCAAGGAGACATATATACATTTATGGTGCTGTAGAAGGCTTCATTTTTTAATGAGCTAGTAGTATATTACTACTTGGTCAATTTTATGGATCTCGTGTTAGTAAACTAAAGAGGAAATTCTTCTACCAGTTTGCAGTTATATACATAGCTGTCTGAAAATACAAAGTCATTATACACAGGAATATGATTTTCTTTATATTCATGTAGCTATTTAATATCTTTTAATTCCTTCCCTCCTCCCCTCCCCCAAATTTTTTTCCCATTTTCTTTCTAATATTCCATCTGGACATCACTTTTCATGTTACTCATTATACAATCTATGAAATGGTTTAAATAATTGTTTTCTGATTCATATGTTCATCAGCACACAGTTTTCAGCAGAATCTTGGAAACCTCAAACCAAACAAAATTTCTAAAAAGGAATATTAGCATGTAGCAAACTGAACAAAGTTAGCAGAGCAAAACCCAGGTGCCATTTCAGTATTTAACATTATGACGCGTTGCGACAAATTTGTCAGTGCTATCAGTTTCAGTCTTATCAGTGACTCAAACTAACTGTGATGGATGTACATTTCCATACTATTATTTTGTCATGCTTCAGGGTGACACCTTGGCTTAATTATTCCAATGCGTGTGGCTGATAGACCAAATTTTGCAAAGCAGCAAGTAGAGAACATTTCCCAGTCTGTGTTATAGATCTAGGAAACCTTCCTTTCTAGTGCTTCACTGTAGGCAAACTAAATGGTAGCCAGAAACTTCAGGGCATATTTATTTATAAGAGATTAGGCGAAGCTGTAAGTGTTAAAAATTTATATTAAAAAAAAAAAGAAATGTGTCTTATACAATATTTGTCAAGGTCAGAAAATAAATAATGCAATAGTTTCTCTGCAATATGGATTTTTATGTCTGATTTTCAGAAAATCAGTGCCCTCTGCCTATTACTGTGTTATAATTAACCAATACTTAAGCAAGTCCTGTACAGAGAGTATAAGATCTTTTTTTTACAAATTGTAAAACCTAAATTATCAACACTAAAACCTCAGATAAACCCAGTAAATATAAGGTAATTGAACTCCCAAGCTGAATGAATTTTCTTCTGTGTTTAACAACTGTCTTATATCAAGGACAGCAAATTAACGTAGATCCTTTGTTGCTTAAGTTCCTAGTTAATACAGTGTTAACTTTTACTTTCCTGCCTCGCAACAGTGTTTGTTGATAAACACATTTTAAAAGTATGACTTCCTGAGAAAGACATCTTGCAAGTGACTGAGATTAATCTTTTCTAGCTTATGTGGATAAATGGGAGCAACAGTGTAATCAAAGGAGAGAAGAAAAGGATTGCTGTTTTAGGAAAAAAAAAATTAAAATAGAAGATACTTGTTCTCCATCTTTAGTGAAGAAAGTAGTTTCAGTGCAATGGGAATCTGAGAGTTTCCTTGCACTGAAAACTCATAAAGGTTAGAGATGACTCCCAGTTCTGGTGTCAAAGATGATTTCTTCCAATGACCTTTGTGTTACCTGTTAAGGATCTGGTCTGAGCCTCGTGGACACTTGCTGGGAATGCTTGGGAAAAGGCATGCTGAGTTCCTGGTACTCATCAAAATATAAAAATGTCCTAGACGTACATTTACTGTGGGATGAAGAGAGAGAAGACACAAATCCAGAAAGAGTTTCAGGCAACATACCTAAAACAAAACAAGCATTCCGCTCGCCAAAAACAGGCAAAAGAGGACACAAAAATTCCTCTAATCTGACCAGCAAAAGCTGTCTTTTCTCCCTGTATGCACAACTAACCATTACGCAGGGAGGCTATGAAGTTTTTCCTCTACAAAGAATGTATCTGGCAGGAGGAAGCTGATGACCAGTGTGGTTTAGGCTGGCCACTGGTGTGCAATTGGAGAGAGTGGGAGAGTAGGGTGGTTAAATAAAATGTTGTTCCCAAAGGTGTAATACCAGTGCTTTTTCATGTTGAAGACTTTTCTGATATTTTCTGTAGGAGCAATTGACAGAAGAAGCATTAAGTGTCATGTTCTTAATTATAGATCTTATCGATCTTATCTCACTCTGAGGGAAGAAAGTTTCCTGGAGGGGGATCCTTGGGAAGTAATATGAGTAACATAGGAGAAAAGGAAAACCTAAAGCCTAAAGATTCTTCCAGGTCAAGATATCTTTCAGGTCACGATATTTTTACATCTACAAATATGTGCCATGAGGAACTAAAGATCAATCTGTTTACACTTATATGGTAATGAAGATTGGTATAGTCTGTCTTCCACATGCCTGCTTCTTCATGCTTATTTCTGGCACATGTTGCTCACCACCGTTAAAAATCCTGGGCTGAAACAGTATCAGACACTATTGAACATAATTATAAACTGACACTGATAAGGAAGCCTGTTTGCCTTGTATCAAAGGAGGCTGAAGGAGGGAAGAAGTATGGGGCTTGAAAATTGCTGCCACATTAAGGAGTGTCAGGATGAAAGCAGAACGGGGCTGTTATGGCTGTACGGTGAAATGCTGACATACCATAAGTACACTAGATAGGAAATAAGAAGCTTTGTTTCAGCAAATAAGTGGATCAAAAAATTCATCTGTAAAAGGCAGTATGTGATAAACTGCTATTGGTATCTGGTAGAACCCAGAGAAAATGACTTAATTTCACAATGAATAGTCATCCCAAGTATTCAAACCCTAAAATTTCACTGTTCTTCAAGAGCACTTTGTGTGGCCTCCCCTAAGTTCTATTTTCTACATCTATTCATATCAAGAACCAAAGTCTGACTGACTTTAATGGGAGCAGAATTAGACTCATATTGAATTTTTAGAACAATGTTAACATCGCTATCAGCAAGATTGAGTTCTACCCTCATGCTTTCCCCTGACATCTGCCTGTTTCAAGGTATAAATGAACTAACAGAGAAAGCACACTTGAGGAAATTTTTACATCTGTCTATTGGCAGCCAGGAGAGACACTGTAAAATACTGGAAGCTTGACACAAACCCTGCAGCTTTCAAAAGTTAGATTACAAATGTTTTCAGCTTAGCCTCATTAAAGTAGGAATAATAGTGAAGGGAAGGCCAGACTTTAGATCTCTTCTTGAGCTAAGACTGCAAGATGATGGAACAAGTACTTCCACTGAAGACCTATAACCAGCCTGAAATACAGGTTTATTTCCATTTACACAGTGAAACTAAGGGCAAAAAGATTAAATCATCTATTTAATGCCTTGGTAAAAATGTCTTTTTTTATATATATAACAATAGGTTAAATGTGTGTGAAAACTTATTTTCCACTTTATAATCCTTCTGCAATTGATACGTTACCATTACTTCATTCTTTCTATGCTTCTGAACCTTGAATTTTTGCATCTGCTTCTAGTGTTTTGTATGCAGACACAATAATTCTGTGTCCTGCATTGTTTGAGTAATATGTAGCAGGTGTCTGTTCTGGTTTTGCCATTGTACAAATCAATATATTTTCTTAAATGAAAGGAGAAAAAAAAAAGTCATCCTAGATGTTGTAGACAAACTGAGTTTCTCTAGTCTGAAATACAGATGCAAAACCCACAAGCTCCTTCCACTGAATAATCAGAAAAAGGCTTCATTTTTAAACTTACTGAAATATTTAACTCCCACTACTTTATGGCTTATTAATTACTTCAACAACTTGTTCCGGACTTTCCAAAGGTACTCCATCTTGACCACAACCGAGAATAAACTGTTTTTTAAATTGGATTAAGATTTCATTTTATTGCCATCAATATTAACAACTGCATGTCCTTAACATGCAAGTAAGAAGGAAACCAGAGCTGTCTCTTACGTGCTGCTTGAAAGCCTAATAATGCAAAGATACCAACTGCTTCCTGTAAAGCGACAAACTTCTTCAGCTTCTTCTGGATTTTCAGTGAGCAGGAATTGAGAGCATTAATTATCTCACAGGATGTACTGAGCAAGTCATGGGATGAAGCTCTTCCAAAATCCCTACTGCTACAGACTGTACTTTGGCTGAAATATTAGTAGATACATGTAGCATTTTCTTACTAAGATGATTTTCTATTTCCATGGTAGCAGACAATTTGGACAGAATTCAAGTGTGTGGTTTTTTTTTTTTTCTTAGCAAAAGGACTAATGAGAGCAGCGGGGTTAAATTGAAGCCTCTGTTCTGTTTGTTATACAGAGCTGTGGTATGTGGCTGTTCCTGGCCAGGAGATAAAAGATGAATGAGACAGATATGCAGTAAAAAGGAACTAGAGGTGAAGACATGAAGTACCTTGCCTGGGATCTTTCAGTCGCCAGACCTCTGGGCCATAACTAGTGTTTGTCCACTTTTTGCAGCTTTATTCCATATTTTCTTAGTAATTCCAGTTGTATTATGTCTATAAACATGGTGCAATGTACATATTATGTTTAATGGTGGTGTTCTCCACACTTTTGTCTATCCAATTCTCATCCCTCCCTGTGTTTCATACTAGATCTAAGTTTGGAAAACAGTAACACACAAAGGAGATTGGTTGCTGCTAGTCCTGTTGCTTAATTATCAATGGGAATTTCAGTTACCTTCATGATAAAGGTAAGACAGAGCCTGAACTAATGTTGGATATAATACTGTCAGATCAATTGAAGTTACTTTAAAAGAGTGAAGATGGCCATATTGCCACAGTACTCAACTATATGGTTTTATGATTTATTTTTGGACTGTACTTCTACCATACCCAATTTCAAAATGTGCATGTAGACTGTCTTATGGAACAAAGGAGAGTATTTGGAAAGAAGATTGTGGGTAGGTGTCATAATAATATGGTAGCCACTGTTAGAAAACCACAACAGCTACTCTTACATACAAATACTGAGGGTATGAATATTCAGGAAGGAAGTAGGATAACGTAAGAAAAGGTTACAGAGCCAACTAATGATATAATAAAAAAGTAGT
The DNA here is from genome assembly GCF_017639655.2 of Falco naumanni. Classification (NCBI taxonomy): domain Eukaryota; kingdom Metazoa; phylum Chordata; class Aves; order Falconiformes; family Falconidae; genus Falco; species Falco naumanni. The sequence continues at coordinate 69,887,752 of NC_054059.1, read as the reverse complement.
CCTTTGTTCTTCATCCTTGTCTTTATGTCTGTTATGTGTGTTAATCCTCGTAGTATATTGCCTTTCTGATTGGCATCTCAGAAATGGTTCGTAATCAAGTTTGAGTGAAAGACTTAATTGCAACGAAAGTGGCAGTAAGTGAAGTTTTACAGCTGCAGCCACACACATTTTACTTCAGGGAAGACAGAGGGGAATGAGCTGGGGTATTTTAGGAGATGCTAATAAGTAATTGTCAAAATTACATAGAGTACTTAAACCCTTCCTTGTCTAGGATGCTTCAGATGGCTATTATCCAAAATTATTAAATACGGTACTACAAATCAACATAGTTCTGCAAGAAAAACTGTTGTAGTATGGTAGTGTTTTGAATAAATATCTTTAGAAATACCATGGTACCAGCACAGTGAGGTTTGCATCTTGCTAGAGTTAATGGCCACAAAAGCATCTGGGGTGGAGAACTGAATTAATAAGATTGCTAATATTCTCTCTCAGCTTTTCAAATCCCCACTTTCATCCTTGTGCAAACTAACTAGGATCTTTTGCTCTTTAGGTATATTTCAATTTCACTTTCTTTATCAGACTTTCTCAGACCAATGAATGCAAGTTGGAACAAGTCCCAGAGTGAATGTTGGGAACCCAGACATGAAACAGTTACTGATCCTGTGGTTAAGATGGTAATGTTTTAGACTCAAGTTCAATCCTTCCCTGTATCTTACAAAACTGCACAATGCATCATTTCTTACATCCCTCAGAACTACTCTAATGATTCAATTAATGATTCTGGGATAAAAGAGGTTCTGATTTTAAAACAGGTCTTTTCATTTTCTTTTTTACATTCTTGTGTAATACAGTAAGTTTCAAACTTCCATTCTGTGGGGAAGGTCTTCCTTCTCTACTGCAACTACAAATACATCTGTAGTTTTGAGATCAGAATACAATACACATTCTGACATAGTTACAAAAGATGTAGATAACATGCTTTCACAGATCATATTGCTTGTAGCACAAGCATGAAATCTTCCTGCTACTGGAGCAAAGCTAGGAGTCTGAGCAGTTAGAAGATATTGGACCTTCAGAGTGCTCAATGGCTTTGGACATAGAGCAGCAGTGAGCACAAAGGATAACGATGCAATAGAGTAAAAATCAATTGGTTTTAAAAGTCTGACAGAAAAGTGGGGAGAAAATAACTTTGTATCACAAAGACAGCTTCATATTAGGGCAAGTATGTGCCAGCATAGGCTGCTGGCAAGGATGACAAACAGCTGCCTCCGTCACTAACAACAATTGTAACAAGCCATAGCTAAAGCCAGCTGTGTCACTACAAGCTCATGGTTGCAAAATTAAGTCAAGTCACAGATCCTACTATGTGGTTAACCTTGTCTTCTACTGTAAGTAATAGCCAAAAGTATTATTTAAGTCTGTCTGTGTTAATTATCAGCAGATGTTGCTTACTATGACTACAAAAATGCGTTTCCATTGAAAATTCTTCTTAGAGAATTGTAACAATGTCTAGTTAGAGTCTCCTTTTCATAGGAGACTTTTGCTCATAGACCATAAATTGTAACAGAACACAAAATTTTGGAGTATTCTTTTTTCATCTAAATGCAAGGCTTTGGATTTTACACTTTCAAATTTTGAATTTTAAATCAGATTTTAATAATCTCATATGGTTTTAAACCTTAAGGTAAAGAGCTACAGCGAAGGAGATCGAGAGTGTCTCTAAGATTTTATTGGGCCTTTTTGCCAAATTTAATACAGTAGTTGAGTGTGACTGAAAATAACACTTGAAAATTCATAATGCTCAGAATATCTGGTTTAACCAACATTTACAGTGTTATTTTACATTTATTTTTAATTTAAATGCTTACTCTTATGCTAAATAAGTGTCTCATAAAGGTCTAAGGCTTGTTGAAAATCTGTATTAATGATCCAGAAAACTCCATGATAAACTCCCTTTAAAGTTTCAGGTAAAAAATATCTGAACCACATTTTCTAAACTACTAAATTAAGGAAATGCAGTGTCCTCTGAATTAATTGATGAAGTGGAAGGTAATACTCACTCTGTGTAATGCATTTGTCACATTTTTCCCAAATGCTGATGAGTTATGTTTATTCCATACTTCTGTGTGCTTTGTGTTGCTGTTTGACAGTTTTACCATTTACCATTTTTAGAATATATTTTCTTACATACTCCAAAATTAAGTCAGATATTTTATCTTTTTTCCTTGTTTCCCTAGTTTTTAATTTCTAGTCCCTGATACAAAATTCCAGTCTTCATTTGCTATATGCTAGTTTTTATTATTTTTTATGTCTGTGTTTTGTAATCCTCTAAGCCAATATAATCATGAGTGTTTCTTAATTACAGATATTTGAAATATGTAATGTGATAATTTTAGTTGGATTACACATTGTTCTGTTCATTAAATTAGTTGATTTAACTCATAATTTACTTGTAGACTTGTGAAAATACTATTTAAGCCCTAAACACATATAAATCCTTCTTCTGTCTTATTCCACTTGCACATAGCAAATATATTCAGAACAAGAGCACTTGCTACAAAGTAATTTTAGTTCTGTGATCATAACGAAATGAATTTGGATTTCCTTTTGAATGGGTGGAAGCGTTCCTGAATTAGGAGACTGACATATATGCCATAAATTCTGATGAAATCAGTTGTATTAGAAGGGTGAAACATATGGCATCTTTCATTAAGAATAAAGGTTCCTTTATAGTTACTTCATAGTTACGCATTTGAATAGCTATCCGTAATCTTTTCAAGGATCGTTTGCTTGTCAGATACGGGGAACTGTTTTGGGTTAACGTCAGTAGGCGGCTGAGCCCCACACAGCCACTCGCTCACTCCCCCACAATGGATGGGGGAGAGAATCGGAAAAGAAAAGTGAGAAAACTTGTGGGCTGAGATAAAGACAGATTAATAGGTAAAGAAAAAGCAGCATGCGCAAGCAAAGCAAAATAAGGAATTCATTCACCACTTCCCATCAGCGGGGAGGTGTTTGGCCATTCCCAGGACAGCCAGGTTCTGTCATGTGTAACAGTCACTTGGGAAGACAAACACCATCACTCTGAACTTCCCCTTCTCCTTCTTCCCTCAGCTTTATATGCTGAGCATGATGTCATATGGTCTGGGATATCCCTTTGGTCAGCTTGGGTCAGCTGTCCCCCCCCACTGTGTCCCCTCCCAATCTCTCACCCACCCCCAGCCCCCTCGCTGGTGGGGTGGGGTGAGAAGCAGAGAAAACCTTGATGCTGTGTAAGCAACTGCTCAGCAGTAACTAAGAAATCTGTATGTTATTGATACTGGTTCGGTCACAAATCCAAAACAGAGCACCATATGAGCTGCTATGAAGAAAATTAACTCTACCCCAACCAAAACCAGCACAGTAACTTAGTAACAGCTAGCACTATTTTGATAGAGTGCTGCTTCGATTCCCACTTTGCTTTCTCTGTTCTTTTAAAGTTAATTCTATCTTATTCTTCAAGTTGTGCAATTCATTTCACAAGGGTGCTGTAATACCAACTCTATTAGGTTTGGGCATGTAAACAAACAATTCTGATTCATCTTTATTTCTCAAGCCCCTAGCTCAAAATCTTCATAGGCTTTTGGTTTTGGGTAGCTTTTTTAAAACACAGCTTGATTTAGGTCTAAGCAAGTGCCTTAGTCTTTATCTTTGTTAATAGTTTAACACCCTACTAACTGGGCTAGCAAGTTTTATCTGGGAAGGAAGGTGACTACTAAGCATTGTACATGCCATTATTGATAGAAGCAAGAGATGTAAGGGACAGCAGTATTTTTCAGCCACATATTCAAAAAGCATCTGGGAAATATTTGCACATCATTTACACTTTTTTTTTTACATACTACAGTTTGTAATCCTTATCCTACATGTATTTTAGCTCACCTCTTATTATATATTAAAGAATTAGTGATGCAATAAAAAAAAATCTTGATACGTTGCAGTTCTGTGTGGTGATCTCAATGGCAAAATTGACTGTACCCCTTTCTGCAAGAGGTGTTCAGCAAGTTATTAAACAATATTACAGCTTTTCCTTATATATGATGTATTTTAAAATGTTAGAAACGCTCAGTGTTTGTTATTTAAAACAATGAGAGAAATTACCATTATCCCATGTGGAGGCATTCAGGGCTGGAGACAAGGAAGAGCTGAGCTTGCTTATTCCAGTATATCTAAAAAGGTTGATAATTCTTTCATGCCTAATATTATCAGTTATGATGAGTCCTCAAATTAACAGTAGTGCCATAATTTATTGTAGATTCATGCAGTACTATCATGTAATATATACCATCCCAAAGGGTTGTCTAGGGTTGTTTCAGATTTGGGAAAAATATTCCAGGGTCTCATAACTCCTGCTGCTTCTGTTTAACCAAACCATCAAGTAGCAGTGGCACTCTTACTGAACTAGGGATGGGAGGTAAGGAGAGAGGCAGAGAGGGTAATTTCTTATTTTTTTTTCATCCTTATGAAGTACTTACTGTTGCAGGACTCTGGGAGAACTACTCTAATGCTTTACCCAAAGAAAAGGAATTTTATAGAGCAGGGGTCCTCAAACTACCGCCCACAGGCCGGATATGACCCCCCAGGGTCCTCAATCCGTCCCCCGGTATTTACAGAACCCCTCCGCCCCCCACCCCCCCTGCCAGGGGTTAAGGGGGAAACCAAGCAGCCGCAGATGACTGCCTGCCACTTCATCCACACGCCGGCCCCCTGTTTAAAAAGTTTGAGGACCCCTGTTCTAAAGAGACACCTTCATAGTTATAGATATATATTTTTAATATTTACCAAAGCTTACACTTTTAAGCAGTGAACACATACTTCTGACACAGGTTGAAAGGAAAAATGAGGAAATGCACTTATTACCTTGAGTTCAGCAATTCTGTATCAGCTCATCATTTTTAGTGCTAAAGTTATTAGCAAGAAGAACATATAAAGCAATTCCCAGTCTGAGGATATATGTAAGTTATCTTGAAGTCAAGGGAACAAAGTTACAGAGTTCTAACTACTGAGTAAATAACGTAAAAAAAAGTGGAAAATTTTATTTTAATGTAAATACAGTGGAATTAGCAATTGAGTATTACACAAACAATCTATATTATATGGTTGAAAGTGATTTGTACTGTCTTGTTTAGGCTTAAACTGTTGGTTTTGGAAGCAATGCACTTTTTAGATAAAAGAATATGGCTTTCTAGTTCGGAATTTTAGACAAATGAGTAAAAAGGACAGGACAATTTATTTCACTTTCAACAGTGACAGACATACAATAGCTTCTCTTTATGCATCTGAAGATATGTACTATATATCTGGCAGCATTGTACCTTTGGCTTCTCATCATAAATGATCGTATACCAGTGACCAGATGATCTGCTTTTATAAGAAGTTATTTCAAGTCAGTGATCCTCCTTGTCAGCTAAAGTCTTCTTTTGTCAGTCCATCATAAAAGCTTTTCTTTCCTCATCAATTATCCTGAATTCATATTTGTCTTGGTTTATGTACAGCGGATACAAACCCCATTTGTTTCAACTCTATTAGACTTGAATGCTATCTAAGATACAAGTTAGTGCCACAGAAGTATTTTCCATGGTATTTCTGCTCCTTTTGCTATAATTTAAATATTATCAACCTATTTTTCTCTTCTAAATCCATTTCCTGATTTAAACATTTCTCTACACTTGCCCCTGGCAAACCTGTCTTCCTTAGTTAGAAACACTTCTTCAAAGTGAAGTCAGTAGCAACAAAAACTATATAACATTTCCTCATCATTTAATTTTACATTTTGGAAGTAAATCTTATTCACTATTTAACAAATACCAGGATTAAAGTCGGCCTGGATTTTTTTTGCTTTTGTTAAACATGAAAAGCTTAACAAAACTGTCAGGCTCTCAGTAGACTTACATCAGTATTCTGTGGTGGTTCTGAAAGAAATCTAATGTATTCTCTAACCTCAGCCCTGAGGTCCCTATCCTTTTGACAGTCTATATAATAAAAATGCAGCATGTAGGAGGTACTGTTTGAGATCAACATCCCTATGTCACAGAAAACTAAAGAAACTTTAAAGAAACTGAATGGCTTACCCAAAATACTTTATAAAAAATCATTCTGAATGATTCACTTCTGTTTTCATACGGCCCATCATATATTGCTTAAGTATTGCAGCCACGATATAGTTCAGATGCTGACCAGTAACAAAGTGTTGCAGGAAGATTTTTTTTTGTAATGTTTTTCATGTGAAAATTGCCTACATTTACCATGGTCTTAGATTTTCATGCTTCAAAATTCTAGATGTAAGTATTTGTCTTAGCAAGGGAATTTCAAGCAGAGAAGGTTTTAAAAGATTTTCTATTCTGTGAAAAATTTTGAAACCTAAAAATCCTGTTGTGCACCATCATGAGGTGAAGGTACTTGGGAAGAGACAAAACAGATTAGTCAAGATATTCACTTGTAACAGAGAATCTTATTTCCTTCTGTTTCTGACAGGGATCCTGAGGCTGAAGTTGCTGTCTATCTACTAGAATACTGATGTGGGCAAAAGTTACTTTCTCTTCTGTTCTATTAAAAAATTAATCATGGACCAGATTATCCAATGATTTTTTTCTCTGGATGAAAATTTTATTGCAAAAGTTTCAACAAAAGGTTTTAGTTACATAAACTGACTGATGTAAAATCATTGTGTTGAGGTTTCTCAGTCAGCTCCGACTCTTACGTTTTTATAGGTGCAAAGTATTATTTATGAGTTATTTTGCTTCCTCCCATCTGTTTGTGTTCTCCAGAATTATTTCTGTTTTATAAATAGTACGTCAAAAACTGTTGTTGAAGCATCTAGTTGCACAATACAGTGTTTCCACAGTTAATAGAAGAGTTAAGAAAACAAAATTCAAGAGACGAGCAAAAGATTAAAGAAATATAGGAGATTATTTCATCCAGTTGAAGTTAAATTTAGCATGCTTCTTCCTTGGAAGGAAAATCATCATTTACAGTCTAAAACAACAATAAAGATGCTATTTTATTCATTTCAGATTTGTGTGTATACATGCATCTGTTTCTGAAGACTAACAACAAGTAAGTGTGTAGAATGTATTGTGTTATGCTGCCATACAAAGGAGCTGTACCTCAAGTCATCTATATGACATACAAATTTGCTTATACAAAGAACTTCTTTGACATGAGTGATGCTTATGAATTAAACCTTTACAAGCATGCATTTGGTACATTTCAAGTCAAACACATTTATTTCAAGTATAATTAAGCAGATCCTATCATTTAAGGCATCATCACTGAGAGGTTTAAGATGGTCATTGAATGAAGATTCAACATTTCCAATACTCAGGCAGAGATCAGTAAGGTTTGACTAGAAGGCTCACAGTTACAAAACACACACTTTAAAAATAAGGCAACAGCCTTCTCTCTGAACAAATGTTTTCTTGTCACCTGGATCTTTATAGGCAAGATGAAAGGAATTCAGTAAAATCTATAGCTTTTTGGAGACAAGATTTTCTCCAGTCTTTTGGTTGAGCTCAGGTTTTGTGGAGGTTGACTAGCAAAGTTATGGTTGACTTGAAGCTTCCTCTTCAATATTTTAAGCAGAATATTTGTTGCATTCTTCTAAGGTATTTTTTTTAAACAAAATAGTATTATTATTTCTAATCTTTAGCTCCTTGCTAATAAATCCATTGCCCAAGGAATTCTCTTGTGTATCCAAGAACGTTTCCACGTTCTCCAGTAAAGCTTACAGCTGTTTAAAGGTAGGAGATGCCTCAGAAGAATAGCCTTTATCCTTAAAATACTGATGTCTATTTTGTGTTTCATTCTGATCCTTCAGGAATGAATTTTCTTTTCTAATCAAATCATGGTAAAGTATGGTAAATCAAATCATGGTAGGGTAGAAGCTGGTGTATAAAACTAAAGCTAAAAACTGTATATCATCTTAGCTAAAATAATTATTTGCAAACACATGGAAATGTTTTTTGAAATGTTATACCTTCTGAGATACTAAGTATTGATTACAATTTTTTGCAACATTTCAAAATTCTGATGAGATGATTACTTAATCCAACACACCAAACCATGTTCTGGTGCATCAAAACAGTTAAGTATGTTACAATCACACCTAATATGTAGTTAAATTGCAAAATGCTTATGATAACAAAAATATTTTTTACCCAACATATTATCATCAATGGATTTAAAAATTGTCTTTGTATGTTAGTCACCCATGCTATATTTACTTTCTAGCTTGCTTTCTGCAAGAATATAATGGACTAAATGCTCTTTGTAGCATCTGTGTTAGTGGCAAATGTAATGCAAATGTCTGGAAGATTATGATGTGGGGTTTTTTCTCAACTTTCATAACCAATCACAACTTTTTTAGTCAGTTTACAAATGAACAAAACCCAATTCATTACCTGAATAAACAATATAGAAATTACTGATATGACAGAAATAAGGACCCTTACAATGCTATTTATGTCATTGCTCTTCTGAGTCCCTTTTGAAATAGTTTGCTTTGATTTAAAACGTGTGTATTTGGTTATAAAACAGCTCTGTACAAATAGAGCTGAATGCATTGGGTAGTATATTATAAAATTTATTTCTATATTGTGGTTTGTGAGACAACTTTTGCATTCATTATACAAACAAAGATTGAGCAGAATAAATTTAAAGCCTATTAAGTCAACCATATGCAATATGCATCTACTGATGATAATAAGAAAAAATAGCTAGTGAAGTTTTGTTTATTTTACTATATTTACATATTTAAAATATCTTGCCTTATGAAGCATTAATAAGATCATATGTACAGTCTTCCTGGACCATTGTATTTGTTGTATTTGCAGAAGGCAGCTGATGGCACCTGACATGAATTATAATTGTAAAATCCTAGAATGAATTATGAAGCTACAAAGGAGAATCTGAAGAGTGTTCATGGTGTTTCTCTTTTCTAAAATCTAACAGTGCAAAATGCTTTAAGTTTCTCTGTAACACTGAATGCTCTGGAGTTAAGACATATTTTATTTGGCATTTATTTGTGCAAAAAAATCACACCATCTAGGGCTGAAGGCTCTAGGGAAAGGTAGATAGACCGGGCAAAGTTTCTATAAAATTTTAGGTACGTTCCTGGCAAGTATGTGAAGCAGGATGGAAGGTAAACAAACTAGAGAGCAGAAATATTCTTGGGAATGGTTTAAAATCAACTGACCTACCTTGCTCTTTTGCATAGCAATGTAGGAGAAGGGCTGTTAGGTGTCTGAAATAAATGAATGCATTTTTGGCTACTTTTGCGGTCATCTAAAGACACTTGAACCTGGTTGATGATTTGCTTTGACACAATGTCGTCTGAGTCTAGGTTTGCATCATATAGCAATGCTAATTATTAATAATCCACTAGATGTTCCTTAAACTTGCAACCTTTTTGTTGCAATATGCAAATAACTCACCTGTACATTAATGGGCTCTTATAGAAGCTTATTATTTTTTCTTAATTTAATTTTCTTTCAGAATCTATTCTTTCAGAATTCTCTCGGAATCCTAATTCTGCATTTGGATTGTTTCCTTACTCATTAATCTCTTGGTGGTATAAAGATATACCTCCACAAAAGAATGAAATCTGTTTTGAGGTTCTGTGTTTCTTCAACAGTGATAAGAACAGCTCCTTTATCTTTCTTGATTGCCTAAAATTTGTCAGTTTATTATTACATTGTTATCCTTTGTGTGTGTTAGCAGATTATACATAATAACTGCAAGAACCGTCAGCATTCATGATTGTTCCTTATTACCTTAAATGGCAATAGAATAATTTCTGCAGAGTCGTTTGCTATTCCATTTGGAAAAAAAAACTTGTTGTAATAGTAATTCTGTCTTTTGTTTTCATGCTGTATATTCTTGACAATGACGTTTTCCCCTGTTTATCTTTCTTTTTTTTTGGTTAGCATTTGGTCTAGTTGTCAGTAGTCTCATTTAAGTTATCTTCACTTGCTTTTGAAAATTTTTGAATTCACTCTGATTCACTTGTGATGCTTTCTATATTGTTTTTTCATTATTCACTTTGCATGCAATCATATATGATGTGGATATTTGGCAATTCAGTTCACAAGGCACTGTCACATAAATAATGTATTTCTAGACTTCTGCACATGCCTATTAACCTGATTGACCTCAAACCCCTTTGCAGTTTGTAAGAAGTTTCCTTCCACAGCAATACTTCATACTTTGCATCTGATCCAGTCTTTTTATCCAGTAGCCCATTTTAACCCTTATTCTTTACCTCAACTACTAATCTCTAGTTTGGAACCTTGTCAAATTCTTTTGAAAATCTAAGTATATTACATCCACTGAATTCCCCTTATCTCTTACAGCAGCAATATCTTCAAAGAACTCCAACAGGCTAGATAAGCATGACAGTTCCCTGCCAGAGTCCTTGCTGGTTATCCTTAATCAAACTATGCTTCTCCAGGTGTTCTCCCTACTGCAAAGGCCTGTGTGAAATAGTTTAAATTATTTTCTTCATGAACCACTATCTACAGTTTGCTCTTAAGCCATTTCAGATTACTTCAAATTTAAATCTAGTTTTCCTTGGCTTTAGCTAATGCTGTTTTCCTTCTAACTGGCGTATATGCTATGCCAATATTTTTTGCTCACATTTTAGATATTGTTATGAATAGATAATTACTGTTTGAATGGTATCTGTTATAACGAGATCTGTTACTGTGAGCTGTGGTTGTCACTTTAAGAGAAACTTGCAAGGGTACTGCTGTCTGCTAAGCAGATGAATTGCTGTTTTAACAAACGGCAAAGAGAATCTATTATATTGCCCTAGAAATTTTAGTCAAAATTCATATTCACTTGTGCTCAGTTTTGGCCCTCAGTTTTGGACCACTCCTAAATTCACACCAAATGCTGTCGTGAGTGTTGTTTTTTTGGAAAACATTTATCATTTAAGTAAGGGATAACTCTTCCCTTTTTTTCTTCAATGTCTGTTTATAAAAAATCAAGCCTCCAGTTACCATGATCTTTAGCTTTTGCCTCTTATTCCTGCATATACTGTCCTGACAACTCAAATAACAAAATGTAAAAATGGTCCGTGTATTTCCTTATTTTCAAATAACTATTCTGTGGGCTGTTATGTAAATGTATATGGCTCTACTGGTAAATATATATGTATGTGATAAGAAATACATCAATAACTATAACTTAGTGGGGGCCTCTCCTCCCCTCTCTCAGACAAAGAAATTGTGGTACAGCTAAATTTAAATTCTTTTGAGTCTTTCTACAGTATCACTCTGTAAAAGTTGTTTTTGACTCTTTATTTTGGTCTGATATTTTTATTCTGTACCTTTTTGAGGAGTCAGTAAACCACATATTAAAGAGTGATTATAAACAAAGATCAGAAATACCTTACAAGCTTTATTTCAGCAGGACCTGTCAGGACATCAAAAATCATAGAATCATAGAATGGTTTGGGTTGGAAGGGACCTTAAAGATAGTCTATTTCCAACCCCCCTGCCATGGGCAAGGACACCTTCTACTGAATGAGGTTGCTCAAAGCCACATCCAGTCTGGCCTTGAACAATTCCAGGGATAGGGCATCCACAACTTCTGTGGGCAACCTGTTCCATTGTTTTGCCACCCTCACAGTAAAGAATTTCTTCCCTCTAATCTAATCTATCCTATCCTCATTCAGCTTAAAGCCATCACCCCTTGTCCTATTAGTACATGCTCTTGTAAAAAGAGTCCATCTCCAGCTTTCCTGTAGGCCCCCTTTAGGTACTAGAAGGCTGCTAGAAGGTCTCCCCAGAGTCGTCTCTTCTCCAGGTTGAACAATGCCAAATCTCTCAGCCGGTATTCATAGAGGAGCTGCTCCAGGCCCCTGATCATCTTTGTGGCCCTCTGGTATTGTTCCAACAGCTCTATGTCCTCCTTACATTAGGGGCTCCAGAGCTGAATGCAGTACTCCAGGTGGGGTCTCACAGGAGTGGAACAGAGGGGCAGAATCACCTACCTCGACCTGCTGGCCACACTTCTTTTGACGCAGCCCAGGATGTGATTGGATTTCTGGGTTGCTAGCACACACTGCCAGGCCATGTTGAGTCTCTCATCCACCAACACCCCTAAGTTCTTCTCCTCGGGGCTGCTTCCGGTCCATTCTTTGCCCAGCCTGTATTTGTACTTGGAATTACCCTGACCCAGGTGCAGGACCTTGCACTTGGCCTTCTTAAACTTCGTGAGGTTTGCCCAACTCTCAAGCCTGTCAAGGTCCTATCAAATCCATGTCTCTGTAGTTTAGAGACAAGAATGTCATGCAGGACAGTGTCAAATGCTTTGCCCAAATCCCAGTAAGTGATGTCAGTTGCTTGTTTCTCATCCACCAGTGCTGTAAACCCATTGTAGGTGGCCACCAGATTTGTCAGGCATGACTTGCCCTTAGTGAAGCCATGTTGGCTGTCACCAATCACCTCCTTATTTTCCATATGACTTAGCATATTTTCCAGGAAGATCTGCTCCATGATCTTGCTGGGCATAGAGGTGAGACTGACTGGCTTGTAGTTTCCCAGGTATTCTTTATTTTCTTTTGTAAAAATGGAGGTTATGTTTCCCCTTTCCAATCTGTGGGAACTTCACAGGACTGCCATGACTTCTCAAATATGATGGATAGTGGCCTAGCCACCTCACCCACCAGTTCCCTCAGGACCCACAGATGCATCTCATCACTCCCATGGACTTATGCACCTTCAAGTTTCTAAGATGGTCTTCAACCTGATCTTCTCCTACAGCAGATGGTTCTTCATTCTCCCAATCCCTGTCTTTGCCTTCTGCGATTTGGGTGGTGTGACTGCAGTGCTTGCAGCTCGAAGCCTGAGGCAAAAATCTCATTGGGTACCTCAGCCTTCTCCATGTCTCAGGTAACGAGGTCTCCTGTTTCCTTCTGGAGAGCACCCACATTTTCCCTAATCTTCCTTCTATTACTGACATACCTGTAGAAGCTTTTCTTGTTGTCCTTGACATCCTTGGCCAGATTTAATTCTATCAGGGCTTTAGCTTTCCAAACCTGTTCCCTGTGTGCTCAGACAATTTTCTGTATTCCTCCCAGGCTATGTGTCCTTGCTTCCACCTCCTGCAGGCTTCCTTTTTGTGTTTTCTTTTGACCAGGAGCTTCTTGTTACCCATGCAGGCCTCCTGGCACTGGTGCCTGACTTCTTCTTTGTTGGGATGCATCACTGCTGGGCTTGGAGGAGGTGATCCTTGAATATTAACCAGCTTTCTTGGGTGCCTCTTCCCTCCAGGGCTCTATCCCATGGTACTTTACCAAGCAGATCCACGAGGAGGCCAAAGGCAGTTCTCCTGAAGCCCAGGGTAGCAAGCTTGCTGTGTACCCTCCTTGCTGCCCTAAGGACCTTGAACTCCACCATTTTGCTGTTGCTGTAGCCAAGGCTGCCCTTGAGCTTCTCCCCACCAGCCCCTCCTTGCTGGTGAGACCAAGCTGCAGCATAGCATCTCTCCTTGTTAGCTCTTCTATCACTTGGAGAAGGAGGTTATTGGATTGCCTATGCCCTGCTGTGTTGTCCCCGCAACAGATACCAAGGTGGTTGAAGTCCCCCATGAGGACCAGAGCTTGTGAACATGAAGCTGCTCCTATCTGGCTATAGAGGGCCTCATCCACTTGGTCTTCCTGGTCAGGTGGCCTGTAGTAGATCCCCACTATAATTTCACCTGTCCCTGCCTTCACTTTAATCCTGACCCATAAGCTCTTGGTTGGCTCATCATCCATCTGCAGATGGAGCTCCATGCATTCCAACTGGTTGTTGACATAGAGGGCAACACCCCCTTCTCTCCTCCCCTGCCTGTCTTTTCTAAAGGGCCTGTATCCTTCCATTCCAACGCTCCAGTCATAGGAGCCATCCCACCACATCTGTGTGATGCCAATAAGAGTGTAGCCCCACAGGCATGCACACTTCTCTAACTCCTCTTGTTTATTCCCCATGCTACGTGCATTTGCATAGTGGGATTCAAGTTGGGCCCCAATGAAGCTGAGTTACTGGCTGGAGCAGCTGGAATTCCTTTGTGCTCCTCTTCAGGTGCTCTCCTGCTGACCTGCGATCCCTCTCCAGGCTCTGGGCATCTCTTGCTGGCACTGGCATCAAACTGGTAGGAGTGGGATGGATTGAGGTTCCCCTACCCTAGCAACTTTAACTTAAAACCCTCTTCACCAGCTTGGCAAGCCTACGAACACAGATGCTCTTCCCCTTCTCTGGCAGGTGGACCCCATCATTCCCCAGCAGACCAGGTTTCTCAAAGCAAGGCCCATGGTCTGTGAACCTGACCTGTAACCACTTGTTGATTTGCCGGATTTGACTGGCCCTTTCAAACCCCTTCCCTTTGAGCATGAGGACTGATGAAAAAGTTACCTGTGCTCCAGGTGAATGGATGGCTTCATTCCTTCCTCAGAGCAGACTGGGGTACGAAGGGTTGTCCATGGTACATAGTATGATTTGCCTGCCCTGTTGATGCACTGATCCTCCACTGCTGTGTTGGGATGAGGGAGGTTATCAGTAGAATCCCACTCTAGACATTTTTGTTCCCACAGGACGATGTCAGATTGGTCTTCATTTGTAACAACTTGCCTTTCTGCAAAATTGTTAATGACAGTTCAGTAATAGACTGGCATTAGGTAAAACAGATAACTAGATAATGGAAATGGCAACCGCTTCATCCTTCCTTCCACCCATCTGTCTTTCCTTCTGTCTGTCCTTCCTGCCTTTGTTCTGTACAGTTTCTCTAAGAGTTTTCTGCTTAAGCAGGAGCCAGAGATTTCAGTAGACCATTGCATAGACCTTGAGCCATTGCAGGTGAGGGAAGTATATTGTGGGCTTGTTTCTGAAACAACCCATGTAACTTTCATCAAGCCTATAGCTCTGAAGCATTTACTTTTCTGCCACTCCACAGGGACAGAGTCTCCCATGCACAAAAAAGTCACATAAGCTGTCTGTCTGAAATGGAAGATTTCCTGGTCCTCCTGACACCTCCATGTTCTGAGCTGCTGTGACTGAATCTGGCTATAGCCGTTCCATGGTTCTTTTTGCATCTGACATCCTTTATTGTTGCTCTTGATTGAGATAACACTAAGTGCCTCTGCTATCAGGAGATGCCTGAAAATCAACAAGTGGGGTGCAATTTCTCTTGCTTAACAGTGATGCATAAATTGCTATTTGCTTTCAGCAATGCTTAGCTGATGATTTGATAGCGGGAATATTATTTTTTTTTAGATTCTCTCTTACCACACTTATAGCTAAAAAATTTGCAGGTGTATAATAATTGCTCTGACGTTAGAAACTGCTTACTGGGAATGATTTATATTCGTAGCTCTCTGATGAACCTATAAGAAGTGATTTAACAGAAAATTCCTCTGAAAATTAAGGCTGTACTTTCTATGACAAAGTTACAGTAGATAACTTTTTCAGAAAAAAATAATTCCCTATTTTCATGAGGTTGTAAGAGTATGGCTATCATTAATTTGAACAGAATGACAACAAAATATATTAAATATAATAACTATGAAAGAATATTGAGTGTCTGAAGAATAAATCTATAAAATTATCTATTCAATTTTCTTGTCATTTTCTTTGGAGCTCATGTTTATGGCTGTGACTTTTACCATAAGGAAAGCATCTTTTTCTTGTAACAAAGGTTTGCCACCTCTTGAATGATACTGGTTTATTCTTCTTATGCCTCAAGATGGATGCATCAGCTCTTTACCATGTGCCTTAGCTCTGTGCTCTGACTTCAACTGAAAAAGTTTGGGCTGCTTCAGCTGTCTGCCTGGAGGACAGGCAGGACCTGGCAAAGCTGAATAGGGCTGTCCATAGTAGTCATAGTATGCCCACAACGTTTCTCAATATGCAAGCAAGGGCAGTTTATACATTTCTAGTACTTCATAAACACATCATGTGACTGAGAAACGGGACTGCACTGAGAGAATTAACCTGCAGTGTAAGATTGGTGCTGTGTGAGTGTATTCTGTTGTGGAGAAACTGTGTTGTGTATTTTTTGCCATTGTCTTTGCTGGTTATAACTAAAATGTAGTGAAGGTTTCTGAACAATCAGCTATTAAAGGTGCTATATAGCATTTAATTCTGAATGTAGGCTGGCAGATTTCAGAGTCAAGCAGCTTCTGTTAAAAAGTATCTGTATCTGAAATATGTCCAGATCTTGTGCAGAGAAATCCTTTATAATAATTGCTTAGTTGATAGCTATTTTTAATTCTTGTGGATTAAAGTGAATGTTGGGTCAATTAAAGTTTTGACAAACATCACAAATTCAGGATATTTTCTGAATATAAAGGTATCAGTCTTTATTTATACCATAAAATGATGCTTAAGGGGAAATAAAATTGCAAGGTTGAGGATTATTTTGGAAGAATTCTCTCCTTAGTGTCAACCTCCATTAACTAGACTGAGCAGAGCAGGGGTCCATGGCAGAGAAGCATCTCTGTCTAAAGTCATGGGGCTTCACTGGCCTCACAGCACATAGACACATTGTTAGATTCCTCCTCTTTCTTTCAGCTGGTAAGCATTTTACACATAATTTTGAAAGCATTTTCTCTGGGAAGAAGAATGAGGATAGGATGACCTCCAAACAGAAGGATTATTCAGTACATTTGCTTTCATAAAGTATCTGCCTTTCTTTAAGCTAGCACTTAAACAGAGGCAAAGTTTGCATTATGCTGAGAATGCTTATTCCATGAAATCCATAAAACAGTAAATGCCTACATGACTCAAAAAAAATTACCCTTGCAGTATTGTCTCAAAAACTTAATTTCTAATTTGATCAATACATCAAGACATAATTCTATTATCTTCTTCTTGTCATTCACATACACTTTATTTGTGATTTTTTTCTACAATACTGTCCTCCTTGTTATTATACTGCCTGTGGCACTACTCTGCATATTTACGGTCCTTGAACTGGATCACAAATGAAAATTCCTCCTCCAACCCTCAGCCACATTTTAGTTTCTGTATGGTTATTTTAATTTGGATCAGTTTGCTGATCCAGTTCACTTCATGGCCCTGCAGACAGTTATATTTACAAAAGCAAGTGAGTAGCACAGATGTGGAAACAAGCAAAGGGCAGGCAGAGAATAACTGCTTAAACGTGTATACTACTGCAGAAAGAACCAGAGTTAAACATTTATGAGGAGATGTGTGGATATACTGTGCATATATCTAGGATCAGTGGAATTTTTCTTTCTTTCATAAAGCACTTGTCATCAATCTTCTGCAAGCAGTAAGTGAAAACAGAAGCTGTCATCTACGGTATTTGCCTTACACCCTGGAGGCAGCAAATATCAGCTCAGTTCTCTTTAAACACCAGGCCTTTCTACTTTGCTTTTTGATAGCCAGAAGATTTGCTTTGTCTGTTGTACAGTCCAGCATACAGATGTATGTGTTAGATTTTTTTTTTCTTCATTCATGTTAAGGAACCAAAGAATGATGAAGAGTTTTTCTCTCAAAGAGTGCCCCTCTCATCCCAGCTGTGTGTAGTAGCTGCTAGGCATAGAAAGACAACTGTAGCTGGATAGCAGTCAGGAAAACTACATTCAGGACATAAAGATCTGATTTAATATAATATACAAAACAAAATACTATAGAGCTATAGAAGAAAATATAAGTGAAACATATGGTTTGACTGCACAGTCTTTCAGAGAATAAAAGTTTTGCCTCAAGAATTACAGGCTCAGGCTTTCAATCTTCATTGCCTGAAATGAGTGCATGATATGAAGCATTGTGTTCTTCAGAATCTGGATGTAATGAGATGCATTAAGGAGAGTGTCATTCTTGATATTCTGCCATAGCTCTAAATTGCTTATTCTCTACAAGTTTGAATTACAAATGAAATGTTTCTTTGCCTAAAGTAACATTAAAAAATATATATTCCTCTTTGTTAGAAAACTCTCCATTAGTATGTGTGGTTTACAGACTTATGCTCCAAATTATGAAATGAGTATGTAACAATCTTCATGGGTTATTGAGAAAATAATAAAGTTTGTGTCATGTTTGCCAGATAAACACAAAAGGAAAGATTTTACAGAAGGGCTCTTACTTGTGTTCTGAATTCTAACAGCCCCAAAGAAATCAGAACTTGATAAATCATGAGAGCTATTTTTAGTCTCTTGTGTAACAACCTGCTTTGTAGCTTTTAGAAACTTCTAGCTCATATATTGCCTTGGTGATCTGCACTACCTTTTGTGGAGCTGTTAAAATTGAGTCAGTATGTACCTTTAAAAACTATAGTAGATTAACTTGCTATTATTCATTTCTTTATTTTTCTGGTTTTCAAAAGGCTTCGGTACAAACAAATAAAATGTGAATGTTAAGAAATGAAGACTGAGATCCTGACTTTGGATTAATATGAATGTTATACGAAATGTAGAGTACAGAAGAAACATAGGTATTGATTGGGATCAAAATGGCAATCCATATTTTCCAACATTCTGTCTAATGTACAGTACAAGATGATGCAGAGACAGATGTAGGAAAGCTTTCAGTGAATGAGTTCTGAATAGCTGTTCACAAAGCAATTTAGTCAAAATAGTGAAGAAAATACTCCATGGGAGTGTGCTGCTTTATTTCCAAACAAATATTTATTTCATTTTTTCATCTGGTCTTGCACAGTGCACTGGCATTTTAACTGAGCTATCTATACTGACTCTTATGCTAAAAAAAATTTAAATGCTTCTGAAATGATTGAAAGCGTTTGGGGTTTCAGAAAAATGCTTGGATACCTAATTCTTATTGAAAGTGATGGATATTATCAAATAATTTAAAATTCTGTTCTGTAATAGTTATATTTATGCTGGAAAATTATAGTGGCAAATACACAGGATCTTTCAATGGTATTGAACCTGGCTAGCACAGGACAACCTACATGCTTGTTATACATTCACTTTCCAAACCACACTGGCTGTGTCTAAACTCTCTATCTGTAGCTGCTTGTCCTTTGTTAAATTCCAGACGATGTCTAGAAACTGAGAGGCTGATACTTGGTCCAGGTTCAAACTGCATTAGTGACCTTTGTAACAGGTCTACAGATTAGATTATTTGGTTCCAGTGCCTGGGAAAATTCCATGTCACTGTTTATTTTACTAGCACTGGTATCACTGAATCATAGAATGGTTTGGGTTGGCAGGGACCTTTTAAAGGCCATCTAGTTCCACCTTGCCTGCCACAGACAGGGATACTTACCACTCGATTAGGTTACTTAAAGCCCCATCCAGCCCTGACCTTGAACACTTCCAGAGAGGGGGCATCCACAACTTCTCTGAGCAGCCTGTTCCAGTGTCTCACCACCCTCATACCAAAGAATTTCTTCCCAGCATCTAATCTAAATCAATCCTCTTTTTCAATTTAAAACTGTTATCCCTTGTCCTGTCACTAAACTCCCTGGTAAAGAGTCCCTCTCTATCTTTCCTGTAGGCTCCTTTAAGTACTGGAAGGCTGTTTTAAGGTCCCTCTGGAGCCTTCTCTTTTCTAGGCTAAACAACCCCAACTGTCTTAGTCTGTCCTCATAGGGGAGGTGCTCCAGCCCTCTGATCATCCCTGTGGCCCTCCTCCGGACTTGCTCCAACAGGTCCGTGCCCTTTTTACATTGGGGGCCTCTGAGCTGGACACAGTACTCTAGGTGGGGTCTTATGACAGTGAAATAGAGGAGGAGAATCACCTCCCTCAACTTGCTGACCACACTTCTTTTGATGAAGCCCAGGATGTGATCGGCTTTCTGGTTTGCTAGCACACATTGCCAGCTCATATTCAGTTTTTCATCCACCAATACCCTAAAGTCCTTCTCTGCATGGCAGCTTTCTATAGCCTAAATTGTCTTAGATTACAAGTCTAGTCAAAAGAAACCATGGTTTCACAAAGGTATCTTATCAAAACATATTTGCAATTTGCCTTGCAATTTCAAAAGTCCAACTAAAATGTGTTGCATTCTATATAATATGGAAAACAGAACCTATGTTGATAAAATTTTAAAGCCTAAAACCATTGCTACAAATGAACATAACTGGTTGATGAAGTCATTCTTGAAATTTATGCTACAAAATTTTGTCTAAACTATTCAGAATACATACAATTAAGCTTTAAAATGTCGCACAAGCCCTTTTTTTGCTCTTATCTAAGGCTATCCATATAAGTGAATTATTGTATTTTCCTTAATTTAAAGTCCATTTGTTATCCAAGGTAAATTTCACTTGCCCTCTTCTTACTCCACTTGAGTCTTTCTAGTCATTCCAATTTTCCATGGAAATTGTTTCACATTTGCCTACAAAGTACCTTCCTTTAAATGAAATGTCAGTAAGCAACAGTAATTGATTAAAAATAGAGGTTTCACTGCTTATCCTTCTCTTTCATAATACTTACGCGCTCTGAAATCCTTTAACAACTAAAACTTAAAGTGATGCCTTTATAGCCTAGATTAAGTCTACAGCTGTAGAATTTAATCTTACTGAAAAGTGATGTTCCATAATATAGCACTGGCCTAATACTTTCTTGAGGTTCGTTTAATAAAGACTCTTAATAATTCCTTCTTAGTAGTATGCTAACTCCACTAATCAGAAATAAGAATATATCGAAAACTTAAGTAGTGTCACAACTGAAAATAAATTCAATTTGTATAGAAATAACATATAGATATTCCAGTAATGAAATCTACTTTATGTTTAAAATTTATATTAATAACTGTGTAGAATTTTTGCTTTAGGTTCAGAATAAATACCCTCAGATTTACAGTGCTAGAATATATGACTTTAGCATTTGGAGAGAGAGTGGTAGGAAAAGGAATGTAATTATCCATTACTTCCCAGGTTCAAAAATGACCTTTACTAACTATGACATTCTGTCAAGGATTTAAAGATGCAAAGTTTATTTGATAAGTTTATTTAATGCTCAGTCTCTCTTTTTCTTTTATTTACCTTTTTAAAAAACAACAACAACTTTTTCTTTTCTCCAATTTTTTTTTCTTAGGGCAAAGAGGAAAAAGAAGTGGATATGCGATGAGAAGTGATGCAGAAAATTCAGTTCTATGGGACAGACGTAAGAAAGCCTTTCCTATCAATTCCATGGGACAAAAAAATAGGAAAAACTATTCTTTTAAAGCCTTTAACATGCCAGTTTTCCTAGGTTGTTGATATTTGAGTGCAAATGTGTTGGAGAAATCCATGTGAAAAATAGCTATCTCTTTTTAAGGTCCTTTATTCCTGCTAGATGGTTAATAATTCACAGGAAACAACACTGAATGCCATTCCTAATTTATCTTTAGAAATAATTGAATATTTAGTGCCGGGAAATGTAATGGTCAAAAGTATATGCTTTCCATGGGAAGATATTTGGATAGGGAGTTGCTGCTTATATCCAGAGGAAATTCAGTTTATTTCCAGAGGTATGAGCACTATGTGGTGAGGTGACCTTGGCTAGCTGCCAGGTGCCCAGCAAGCTGCTCTATTGCTCCTCCTTCTCAATGAGGCAGGGGAGGAGATATGATGACAAGCTCGTGGGCTAAGGTAAGGACAGAAAGAGCACTTACCAACTACCATTATGAGCAAAACAAACTCAGTTAGGGGAAATTAATTTAATTTATTGCCAATCAAAATCAGAGCAGCATAATAAATAAGAAAAAGCGTAAAACATCTTCCTCCCACCCTTCCTCTTCCCAGACTCAACTTCACACCTGATTCTTCTACCTCCTCCCCCTGAGTGACACAGAGGTGGAGGGAGTGGTGGTTACTGTCAGTTCATAATGCTTACTTTCTGCCACTTCTTCTTCCTAATATTCCCCTGCTCCAGCCTGGGAACCAACTCATGGGAGACAGCCTTTCATAAGCTTTCTCAGTGTGGGTCCTTTCCACAGATGACAGTCCTTCTGGAATGGACTGCTCCAGCATGCATCCCCCCCCAGGGTGATAGGTCTTGCCAGAAGAACCTGCTCCTGTATGGGCTCCTCTCTATGGGACACAGTTCCTGCCAGTAGCCTTCTCTAGTGTGGTTTCTCTATGGGGCCACAGTTTCTGTCAGGGCACATCCACTTGCTCTGGTGTGGGGTCTGCCACAGGCTGCAGGGTGGTACCTGCTCCACCTTTGACCTCCATGGACTACAGCAGGACAACCTGCATCACCATGGGCTTCACCACGGGCTGCAGGAGAATCTCTGCTCGGGCACCTAGAGCACCTCTGGCCCCTCCTTCTTCACTGACCTTGTGTCTGCAGAGTTGATTCTCTCACATATTCTCACTCCTGTTTCCCAGCTGCTGTTGTGTAGTGTTTTTTACCTCTTAAATATGTTGTCACAGAGACACTACCAACATCATTGATGGGCTCAACTTTCACCAGCAGTGGGTCCTTGGAACCAGCTGAAACTGGCTTTGTCCTATATGGGGGCAATTTCTGGTGTCTTCTTGCAGAAGACACTACTGCAGCACCCCTACTACCAAAATCTTGGCATGTAAACTCAATACATTGTCAGATGTTACAGCATTCTGTTGAGGTTGATAAAATAAAGAAATTCTTTGAGCCTTGAAAAGCTGAATTCATCTCCTGAAGCAAACTTAAATAAACTCACTACCAACAAGTCTTTTCCGGAACGATTAAACATACTACCTAGTCCCAATCCAAGCTTAATTTTAACATAAGAAAGAGCATATGTTTTGAAAAGCTGTTGTTTGTAAAGGAAGTTTTAACAAAACCATGAAGTTGATGGATGAGGTAAATGCGGAATCATTACTCATAAAACATTATTGTACTAAAAGTAGCTGAAACTAGTAGATCAGTTTGAAACAGCTTTTTTTAAAGGCAGCAAGCAGTGAAAGGTTTTTAGGCAGCAAGTGCTGAAATTTGTTGCCATAGAAAATTGCAGACACAGAAAGTGTCAATAGATAAAAAAGGGATTAGACAAACTCAGAGACTAGAAATAAATTAAGAAGGGCTAGAAAGCAATGTACCTCCCAAGACCATTAATCCAGTGGCTGGGGATCCGAGGGGAGTGTCCACTTCGAGGACCCCATTGAGCGGTCAGGTTTATGTGCCTTTCATGAATAGCATCTCCTATGGTCACTCAGTTTGGTAGACCAGACTACCTGTATGATGCTGTTAAGGGCATTTGTAATGCTTTTATGTCTGTTATTGAACATTAATTCACTTCTTTTTCAGAGTGAAAATTCAGAGTGAAAAACAAGCACAAGATAAAATCTATGCAAATTCCCTTGTTCTCCATTCACACACACGTATATCTACCTCCTTACAAATATTTGAGTAGCTTTTGGCTTGGAAATTTGAGAAATTTTTCAAACAGACAACTAGCTACGTCATACTCTTGTTGTTGTTCAATAATTCAAGGTATTACACATTGTTGGGTTAGTCTACTCTATTTTTTTACTTCTGATTCATCTTTTAGGACATAATTTCAGATCCAACAATGGTGTGGAGAGAAGGGGGTATACAATAAACATCTGAATTGATCTATGACTGAAATTCCTGCTTTTTGTACATATCTATGACACAGATAACTGTGCCTTTCCACAATGACAGTCAATGTTGACGAATGGTTAGAAAATGGCTTGGATGATACATGCGATAATGTTACTTTACAGTAATTTACAATGACACAATAGTCCCATTAAAAAGTGATTCACATGAGCTGGAAGCATTTTATTATATTTACAACACAATAGAGCTCTGCTTCTCTTCAAATAACGATGTTCATTGCAAATCATTGTGATAGGGTTTATGTTTAAGTTTCTCCTTTATTAAGTTTCTTTTTCCATGGTGGCCCTTTCCCATCTTTTCTAATGCAGTGAGATTGCCTGTTGCTGGTTGTGACTGTTAGCCGCAGCTGCAGCTGACTTACTGCTGCAATGATTCTAGTGCAAGTGTGGACAAGGACCAGGATCACTGAATTTTTTTTCACAAAGCCCTGGGTAATAGTATAATCACTGATCTTTTTCATGTTCTGTAGTTGTAGTTAATGGTTAACTGCATCTGTGTCTGAAACTCACTCTTCTGTAGAATAAGATACAATCTATAAAGCTCATAAGAAAGAAATTTTGTACACAACTTCAGTAACAACTATCTTTTGTTTCCTCCTCTTTTTCCTTTAAATGATTGCTGGGGGCTATGACATGTCCTAAAAATTACAGATCTGTGAATTAGCCAATGTTACATTTGGAATATGTTAATATAATTATAGATTAGGGGTGTGTACTTCTCCATTAATTCCAGGAGGAAATCAAAGAGATCTTGAAGTATATATAAAGAAAGAAAACAAAAAATTATTTCAAAACTGTAATATTAGGAGAATTAAAAATTGTGATCCTTGAATGGTATTTTAGACTTATGTGAATTGCTTCAAAGCTGCAATAAGCAGTTAGCTTAAACATTAATGTGCAGTTAATTGCCAAAACGATGTCTCAGGCATAGCAACTCTCTGTTCAGTTTCTTATTATGCCTTTGGATTGATCTTGACCTTGCATGTTGAGTCATATGCTCACCTGGCCATTGAATTGCATGACCTATGATCAGTCAGTCAAAATCAGTCACGGATCTTAGCTGTTACTTGAAGCTTTTTGTCTGTTAAACAGATTTAGTGCTCTATATTACTCCATAAATGTGACTAGACAAAAAGTGATGTTTTATTATTAGAAGGCTGATTTTAATTCCTCACAAAAAGTCTTATCTGAATGTATGATATTAGCTCACTCTCACAGAACCATCTTTCCACAGTTTCAAAGTTATTGAGTGAGCCTTTATCTGAGATACAGGACTTTGGAAAAAAAAAGATTGAAACTCTATGGTCAGAAAGCTAAAATAAGTGTTTGATCCAGAAATTTCAGTTTGATTTTCTTCTGATATAAAAATATAGTATATAGGATCACATTCAGTTTTAGTACAATAAAGAAAAGAAAAGAAAGTAGGAAAAGAAACATTTCTCTTCAAGATAGATACTTTAACCAATGAGAACTACTACCATTTCCCTCTGAATACAAAATGTTACAAATATGTACCCCAACTTCACCCGCAACTTAAGCTCATAACTTGAATTCTTACTCCTTGTGATGAATAACCTGAGTCCAGCTTAGTGCAGTTTTGGGCTAGGTAGTGATTTGACCCATTTTAGTCACTACCATAATGGCAGATATTGACAATATTCAAATACTTCACACATATTAGTATTTGCTATGATCCTCTGTGAGGCTGTGACTGTGGTGCAACACCAGGACAAGAATAAACATTTATGAAAGCTGCCATATTCACAGCAACTGAAATACAGCAAAGTCGAGAATTTTGTGATCCTGCCTCCAAAACAGGATTTAGTCAGTGGACTCTTGGTAAAACTTTTTCTCATCCTTGAACTTCCTCCACATACTTTTGTGCCCCCTCCTTTTTGTCACCTTATTCTAGAACCCTCATCCCTTGAATTTCTTTTCTTCCATATCCCTAACTACCAAATTCTTTTTATACACGCATTTCTGTTATTTTCAGGTGACCCAACTGAGATCTACAAGCACCATTTCTTTTCTCTTCATGTCTTGCAGTTTTCTATTGGCTTTACTGTTGTCCTACTTACCACTGCATTCAGCTACAGAAAGCTCCAACTCCTGTTAAAAACCCAGAGATGTTAGGCTGCAATCATTAGAA
This sequence comes from Falco naumanni, assembly GCF_017639655.2. Taxonomy (NCBI): domain Eukaryota; kingdom Metazoa; phylum Chordata; class Aves; order Falconiformes; family Falconidae; genus Falco; species Falco naumanni. Next base: position 69,862,043 of record NC_054059.1, on the reverse strand, counting down.
AAAAACCTTCCCATGCAACTTTTAAAAAAGCAATGGTGATGAAAAGTCATCATCAATAGTCCAAGTGTTTCTTAGAACAAATATTCATGGGCTTTATGTTAGCATATACAATTGGGTTATTAAAGTCATGTTAACAGTTAAAAATCTTAAGTATGCTATGCTCAGGTAAAAATGCAGGTTGATTAACACTTAGTGCTTCTGTTGGTCTTGCTTGTTAAGATTTGTGTATTTTCCTTTTTTTGCATCTTTTTGAAGATGCATGAGGAAAGATTAATACCTTACCAGTGAGCAAAACTAGGATTAATTCAGGGCTTTAGCCACTATTATAGTTGCATTAATTTAATCATACTATTTCAGCAGTAGCCACAATTCTTCCATGACAACTGATCAAACAGAAATCTCTCATTAAGGGACAAGTATGTATATAGAGTAAACATGCCACTGTGACATACGTGGGACATTACCAAAGTGCTGTAGTTTCAGTTTAAAACAAAATGGTAAAATGATACAAGACATGGAACAGTATTTCTTAATTTTATTTCTTGTAATTCCCAAAATTAAAGGTTGAGAAAACTGATGTGTTCCACTGAGAAAAGACTGGAAAACCTACACCTCCCTTTCTCAGTAGTTTTAGGCAAGAGCTATTTCATTTACTGCAAAGACAATCCCAAACATTCCCATTTTTTTCCCAAACAATGGACAAAAATGCCAAGTCTTTTTTCTATTTATTTTTCACATGCCAAATACTTTGATGTGATTCTTTATGTTTAAGAGTCTGTGCCCTAAACTGGAGGCTTGCAATTATGTTTTTAAATCACTCTGAGATCTTTGAGCAAGTAACTACATATTTATCAAGTGTATCTTCCCAAGTTTATGTAGCATGTGAATACAACTTTTAGAAACCTGAGATGCACATGCTTTACCTAATTACAGAAACGTGGCTTGTAACCTTGTAAACCAAAAGTATTGGCTCTTCAGGCATGAAAGTAAGGCTCTGAGTTATGAGCTCTGGTCTAGACTGATATCTAGCATATAGCTCTTCATCCATTCTCATGCAACTGAGGCTACTACCCCTGTAACAGAAAAAATGTGGAAGATCATATGTCAAGCCTTTAGCTGGAGCAGTTCACACCTGGGAGTATTAAACTCAATTGTCATTGCTTGTAGTTTAATACATTTGGCTGTGAAAGGTGGCAGTTTAGGACCCTTCTTTCTATACCGGTTGGTTTTAACTGCTACAGCTGAGGTAGTTGCCAATTCCCCGTGGGGCTAGTAACATCCTTGTCTGTGACAACAGACGCACCACGGCTGTCAAAACACCAAAGACAACTACAAAACTGTAGGAATACAGCTGCTGGGATTTGGCAGCAAGGCTGGAACAGAAGTTACTTAACAAATATGTGAATGAATGACATCTACTGGGGGTATGATGTGCCCACTTACTCAGTAGAGCTTTTCATACAGTGCTGTAATAGGATGCTTCACTCTTACATTCATTTGAGAAATGTTATAATCTCTTACCTCAAGATTCTACAAATCTGGATCAATCATTTGGATGCTGTAACGTGCCAGGTGCCACAGCATGGAAGACTATGTCTGAAACTGTAAATCAGATAGTCCAGTCAGGTGCACAGTGGCACAAGATACCCTTGTATGGGTATCTCACACGCCAGCTCAGTAGAAGCTGTAATAGTTTTATTTGTGCTAGATCTGAACCTGGTGAGTAGGAGGTAGGGAGAATTAGCATTGCTGTGATTCTGGAAGTAAAGTTCCTTTCAGGCACACTTTTAGCTATTTATCTTCTGTCATCTATATGTGAAGTGTTGTGTAAAAATTCTCTTGGAGATTTTAGATGCAAAGGTATAATATGCCTGTGTTTCCATGAGAATAAAAAACCCCGTCAAACAAATTCAGTTGATCTTAGATCTATGCACTGTCAAAGTGATGGTAATTTAGGGCTCAATGGTAAGAGAGGTTGAGAACAGAGACACAGGACAGGATACACTGAACTGATTTCTTCTCCTAAGGAACAGGAGAAACAGCTCCATCTCTAAGGATGAGCCCAGTTCAGTCAAAGAAGGTAGATGTCTTAGGGTCGCTACAGTGCCCTTTTGAAGTTCTGTCACAGTGCTAATGGTGTTGATATGCCACAATCTTTTATTGCTGTAGCTTAAAACACTGGTAGTGATAAAGAATTTCTGTGTTTTATTTGTTTTCTTGTGTGACAGGTATAAGAGGTGTTAGCATATGCTGCAGGCAGTCCTTTACTGCTCCCTGGAAAGTAAGGATACGTCAGCGTTTGCGGTAACCTTTGTGGAGGCTGGACCTTCTACAAGAGTATTGTAACAGAGCCGCAGAATTATGTGACTGTATGGGGCATCTGCACTATTTTATTCCAAGCTCTGTTTCTGATCAGCTGTCTTGTCAAAACTAAGACCATTCCAGTTCTATAGAGAAGTACAAAATGCACAGCGCTCTTACTTAAGGAACTTATTTCACTTTTGGTTTGACAGGATTTGTTAAACTCCATTACCCTCTTTAAGGTCTTTCTGTCTTGCACAAGCATTTAACTCACTCTTCTGTGATACTTCAATATGGATCTTCGAGGGGTACTTCAGGTTTATTCATTAGCATCTTGTTAGCTCAGTGTATGTCTCTTTTTTTCCCCTTGTATGAACTGACATCACTTCACTTCTCTGAGCAAAAAAGAGGAGGTAAGAAGGCATTTTTACCATTCAACATTACTCTGGTTGTATTCTAAATGAAGCCATTTCTCAGTTGCAATTTGCTACTAATAATGATTTAGCCTTAAGAAATTTTTATGAGTTTAAGCATTTGTAGGCTTTCTATATAAATAAGACATTTCTACATAGAAATAATAGACTTTTATTTTCTGGTTAGCAGAGTGACAGAGGGAATGTGGTATCAGGTCCTTAGCTGATGTAAACAAGTGAGAGAGTAGTGGGTTTCTTGTTGTTTTAAGTGAAAATTTTTAACAGATTACTTTATTCACAGTTTTCAGGAAGTGAAATTTTGGTCAATAGAATTTCAGGAAACCTTACTCAGAAAATGAACTTGTTCTGTCCACCTCTCCAAGAAAGAAAAGCTCTCTGAAGCCCTATTCACCACCTTGTTTTCTTTAGCATGTCTGGGTTTTCTGCCTCCAGAAACCCAAGCAGATTTTAGACAATTCTATCTTGGTTCTGAAATTTTTGAGATCCATTTTGAAATGAAAGTTGGCCTGTTTTGAAAGGGAATAGTAGTATGTTAGAATGTGTTTGGAGAGAGGTTTGCTACAGCAAAAGCTTACTGGCTGCATCTGCTTTTCAATTCTCAATGTTCCTTTTTAGCAGCTGCTCTTGTAGCCACGTCATCTGATAGCTCACTGATGGGCGTTTTGGAGTGGAAAGTCAGTAGCATTAAGCATAAGGTAATTGGGGAGAAGAGTGATGGAGATGGAGTGGTTTAGTGAGAAGGAAAGAGATGAGAAATAGGACAGAAGGAGAGCTTGACTTGTAGCATCCTTTCTTACCAATGCAGGTAACTCTAGCTTGACAGACATTTTTGTGATATTCATGCCTTGCTCTTTCCTTCAAAACTAACACTATGCAGGGCTGCTGGGCTCTCTGTGTCTCCTAAAAAATTTCATTTTGCTTTCAGATGTAAGTTGAACAGTAGATACTAATGGGATAGGGCTTTTCAGATGACTAGATCTACAAATTCCCAGAGGAGGATTTTAAAGGAAGTTCACTCAATTACTGGCTGTGTTTCTTACTCCTTTTGGTTAAATGATTGTAGTTCAAATGTAGTTGTTCTACACATTCTCAAAGGACTCTATTTTGAAATAGCATAAAATAATGTGAATTTTAGTAATCATTGACGCTTCTGAAATAAAAGGATAGCATGTGCTGTGTATTTTAGACTGGCTAGCTTGATCTAAGTATTTTTCAGGAACTGTTGTCACAAAAATACAGCTTTGCTATTTGTGTAATCCCTTAGTGAAAGAAAAATCATTCTTAGAATGATTTATGAGAACATGTGTTTCAAAGTGATTACTTTAGGCAGTAAATCTGTGTTTTCACTTAAGTCTGCATCAGAAATGCAAAGAACAGCATGGATGGACAAGAATTTTTATCTCATTTCCTTCATAACAAAGAAATGCTTAATATTAAAAAATTATAGATAGTTTTGGAAAAGTCATTTTTAGAAATCTGATGGAAGATTTCATCATTTGTCATTATAGACAACTACTGGCTTGAGAAACATTTTTTCCTTCAAATCAGTCCAGGCTTACTACAAGCCCACTTAATTATGGTCAGGTGGTGATGAGAAAACATACAAAACTGATAAAGAAAAGCTCGGATAAACCAGCAAATAGAAATGTATTTACATTTTTTAAAACTACTTTTAGTGATTTGGTGTAGTTTATACTTATGGTGGTCTTGATGGCTTAGTATAGTGGCAAAGACATAGTGTATCTTTCCTCAAAGGACCTTTGGAGCTGCCCAAATTAGGAATGAAACTACCCATGGCATTTGAGACATCTCTGGCGGGCTTAAGTCCACCCATGATTCTAATAACCATGTCCAAAGGTATTGTAGGAACATAATCTCTCTAAATGCTTTTTAATGTAAGCTGTTTGGTTAGGTGGAATAAAACCAGCCTACAGAATTTTATCATATAGGAAAGGCAGGCAATTAATATTAAACAAATAACCAAATAGTGTTGGCTGGGGGAGGGAACCCCTATATAACTGTAATTGAGAATAGCCAACTCAACTGTAAATAGATATAACTTACTTTTAGCTTTAGTGAGAAGAACATATTTATTTATTTTCATTCCCTCCCTAAACTGGCAATGAGCAATGCAGAATGATGAATACAGCTTTTGCATAAGCTAATCAAGAAATCAATCCTTAAGTCTCTCATTTAAATTGCATGAAAACTGGAGTGAGAAAGCACTGGGGGAAGAGGAAGCAGAAAATTTCAGCTGAAAATGAACCCAATTTATAAGCAAGATAAATTAAATACTACAGTTGTATGCCCAAATACAAAATAGTGAAGTGTTTAAGGTGATTGTATTTGTATAAACCTGTTTTTTTGCTACATGTACCTCCACATCTAAGTGGGAAAAAAGTTGAGAATGTGTTTCTGTGAATTGAAAAAGGAGGAACTCTTCTTTCTCCTCATGATACAAGGAATTATGTGGAAAATGGTTGTCATACCTGCTTTTTAAGTTTCTTCTGTTGGAAAACTGACAGGAATTGGTGAGCACTGAGGAATTTTTCACTGAATCTGGAATTTTCCTGCAAAAGGGTTTTTTTTAATATTTAAAAAATGAATCACTTTACATCTAAAAATTTCCTTACCAGTAGGAATGTGTTGATACTGCAATAGATCATGAGATGGTCTGAACATACAGTCAAAGGCATTTGTTTCCTGTGGAGAATCCCTGCCCATTTAAACTGTACATGAACACAGCTGTTGTGGGTACTGCCTATAGTACTTACAAAGCCAAAAGACAGGGCTGGTATAACTGGCTTGTTTCTTTTGTTTCTCTGCAATTTTATATGGAAAATAGTGTCCAGCATTGAAGTGTGGGTTGTCAGGGTCCTGAAGGTACTCCTAATTAATTCTTGCTGTCCCTGCCCACCTTCCTGGCACTCCCTTCACCATGCCCAGGGCCCCATTTCAGCCCCTCAAGGCCATCAGTCCCTGCTCCAGCAATGCCACATCAGGGCTGGTCTCCAACTCCCCACAGCCCTGCCCTGCTGTCCCCAGGAAGGTGCCCAATGCTTGGGGCTGGGGCTGCCAATGGTGCCCCCCAGCTGCCCAGCTCCTGGCTGGGGCAGTGAAATGAGCCCCCTGTCTGAGGGACCTGGGGAGCCCCCAGCTCCTGATGGACCTGACACAGGTCATTCAGGATGACTCCGGTTTTAAGTGAGAGCAGACAATATTCCAGAACAAGAGAGAAAGCACTGCTGCGTCTTGTTTGGAATAGGCTGCTTCAAATACCAGTGTGGAAGACTGACAGAAAAGGTCAATAAACTTATTAATTCTAACATAGCACAGCAATTGCATCCATGCTCTACAGACTTATTTATTGAAAGATTAGTGACTATCAAGCAAATTATTCTGTGAAGTAAAAAAATACACTCTGTTTCCCCTCCTGTGTTGATCTATCTTTATCATTGCTTGGTGCAGGTGATTATAACAGAAATAATTCAATCGTTCCCTAATTTTTTTTTACACTCCAGCTTTAAACTAATGATTTTAGCAGTGGCCATTTGACCGATATGATGGGTGGAAAATGTAGGTGTTCTGCATCAAGCATTGTTGGTTTTCTTGTACAGCTTTTACAAAGATACTGCTAGTTCTGGTGGCAGTACTATGTAAACCTGCTATGCAGGTTGCTGCTGTGCAGTGCTGCTGTACAGCACTCATAGCTTTCCGCTAGGTTTCTCTAATGGTGTCAATACTGTATGTGCCTATAAGCGTTCTCACTTCTATAGAAATTTTGGTGAGCAAGAAGTGGTACCTGAATGTGCAACATTAAAACCTGTCTGATGAGAAGCTTGGCCTTGAAATCTCTTGAGATGGATTTTTCTCATGAGATGGAATTTTTGAAGCATTTTATATGGCAAAAATGAATGAATACACGCATATAATATGTATTTGAGTGGTAAGATATGGGAAAAATTGAAATGATCTTTTTCATAGCTGATTGCCTAAATGTTTGCTTGGGGTCTTATACTACTCAGTGTTACATATTGCAGATAAATGCATTTCTAGGACAGCTTGCTTTGACTTCAGTCAGTGTTTAGGGTTTTGGGTTGCTTGTCCCAGAGCTATGGAACAATAGGAGCTCTGCCAGTGCCACCCAGCCAGCTGAGTCCTGAAGCACCAAGCAGAACAACTCTTCTGTCTGTTACAGTTTAAAGGTTTTCTTTTTTATTTACACAAGTTTGGGGGGTTTTTTGTAACTACTTTATTAAGGCTATTTAGCACTTATGCCCATGCATAGAAACTGATTCTCCAGTAGTAATTGAACAGTGTTAAGAATGCTTTTAAGGACAATTTCTGCTGAATATAAGTATCCTAATTCTTTTAGAATTGAAAAGTTTTAAGTTCAATTATAACCAAAATATTTTTTTTAAAACATAAGTTGTTGTTGGAATATGTGTTACTGTGATAAACACTGGCAATGTGCACAGTGTGAGTTGAACATTTCACCAAAATAATTTGATTATTTTACTAATAGATATATTCTTTGACAGCAGAATAGGTCAAAATTAAAAATCAGTATTTTCTGTGTTGCAGGAAGACACTATTTAAATTTAAAACTAGTCACATTCAATTTTATTATGTCATAACATGCCCTAACCAAACCAAACTAAACGAAAACAAAAAAAGATTATGTGAAGTGTTGGATTAAAATCTGTTTCTTTGTACAGGTGTCACAGCCTATAAGAATCGTAGCACTGCAATTAAATTATTATTACACTTGCATGTTTTTATATGTGTTTACACTTTTATGACAGTAATCCTTCTATTGGAATTGGAACCTGTCCTTCATTGTCATCAATGAACAATCCTTAGATAATTTGTCCTTAACTCAGAGTCAAATTTCTGCTAATTAGGTTCAATTTCACACCATGCTCCATATGTGCTCTAGCAGAATTATGGATAAGCATTACAATGAATCTATAAGTAAAGTTGTAAGAATGGTCACTCAGTGGATGTTCACATATACTGATAAGACTGCAGAACAGGTTAGATTATTAGGTATGTGTAGCAGGACAGAAAACAAAACTCCCTTGGAAAATCTTCAGTCATTTACGTCAGATGGCATAAAAAGAGGTAGTGCTTTCTAACAGCTAGAAGAGACTTTGAAGGTCGAACCTCCAGGTGGGGAGGGGAAATTAATTTTGTGCTACAGTTGCTGTGTAAAGCAGTTGTGATGAGAGTGACTCACCTCAGTTGTACCAGGGCTCAGTGTGTGGAGTTAAAGAACAAGAGTTATGCACAAGGTCATTCAGCAAATAGAGTCAGGGGACTTCTGGGGAGAAAAGGAGGACCTCTGCTATGCTCCATTTTGTCTTTTGCCTTTTTAAAATTATATTTTGAAGTTGGTTACTGACAAAGCGTCTCCTGCTGCCCTTACCTCTTCTTTCTGCTTTGTACTCCCTTGCCTTCATTGTTGACTGAACGACAACAGCTCTGCACAGCTACATTCATTGGGAGTCACAGAGCTGGTAAGGAACGAGACTTTGCTGCAGACACTGGGTTGTAACAGGTGCCCAGACCCTTCTTCTGGGGAAAAGGTAAGCACTTGCATAAGTTGTGCACAGGTTGATAACCTGTTACATCAGGTGGCAGAGCTGCAGGAAGCAGTTAAAAGGCTGCACAGTATTAGAGGAGCTGAGATGGAGTTAGATAGGTGGTTTCAGAATTATGCTCCTCTAGCATAGTGGACACCACCAAGAATGGGGCACTTTGGACTCTGGTGACCAACAAAACCAGGACTCTGCTTCAGTCTCCACCCTCCAGCATCACAACAAAAAACAGATATGAAACTTTAACAGCTAGAGACACCCATGAGCAAGGTCTGCAAGGAGAAACTGTACCAGCAGCTTGCAGTGGATACTGTGAAAACAAATGATGAGTGCTTGTAGTGAGTGACTGATAAGGGGCACTGAGGCATCAATCTTCTGGCCCAACAGAGTCATGTGAGGTAGGCTGCCTTCCAGGAGGTAAGGTCTGAGATGTTGCCAAGAGGGTGCGACAACTTGTCAAGAGCACAGACTGCTATCTGCTGCTACTCTTTCACATGGGCACTAATGACACTGTAAGCCAGAACCTGGGCAGAATCAAGGAAAACTATTAAGCTTTTGAGGTGCAAGTGAAAAACACTGGTGCGTAAGATATCTTTTCTTCCATTTTATCAGTTAGAGGAAAGGGTGCAGTCAGAAATAGACATGATGCAAATCAACTTCTGGCTGCTTTGTGGCTGGTGCCGTTGTGAGGGTTTTGGCTTCTATGACAATGGGACATTCTTTGATGACTGTAGCCTGTTAGGGAGGGATGGGATCAACCTCTCTAGAAGAGGCAAGGGAATCCTTGGTAGCAGGCTGGCCAGCTTGGTGAGGTGGGCTTCAAACTGAAGGACTCAGGAGGCAAGGTCTGAGGTGGCAATTCTCATGCTATTGCATCCAACTGGGGAATAAGCCAGGCCCACCAGAACAATGACAAATGTTTTTTAGCTGCCTCTAAGATGAGAATGGGAAGGCCAACTACCTCAAGGGTGTGTGTGGCTATGATGGATCCTCTTGCTGCCCTTCTGGGAAACATGCAGGCTCAATCGCCTTTCTGAAATGCCAGTACACCAATGCGCACAGTATGGGGAATAAGCAGGAAGAACTAGAGGTCTGTGTGCAATTACAGGCCGTGATCTCATTGCAATCACAGAGACATGTGGGATAGCTCGCATGACTGGAATGCTGTCATGATAGCCACATATTTTTTAGGAAAGACAGGCCAGCAAGGAGAAGTGGTGGAGTTGCTTTTTATGTGAGGGTGCAACTGGAATGTACCAAGCTCTCCCTATGGGTCGGTGAAGAACAAGTTGAGAGCTTATGGGTAAGGATTAAGGGGCAGGCCAGCATGGGTGACACTGTTGTGGAAGTTTACTACAGGTCACCCAGTCAGGAAGAAGTTGATGAGGCCTTCTACAGACAGCTGGAAGTAGCCTCACAATCACAGGCCCTGGTTCTCATGGGGGACTTCAACCACCCTGATACCTGCTGGAAAGACAGCACAGCCAGGCACACACAGTCCGGGAGGCTCCCACAGAGCACTGATGGGAACATTTTGATGCAGGTGGTGGAAGAGCCAATGAGGCCAGGTGTGCTGCTAGACCTTGTACTCACAAACAAAGAAGGACTGGTGGGGATGCGAAGTTTGGGAGCAGCCTTGGCTGCAGTGACGGTTAGACGGTGGAGTTCAGGATCCTGCATGGAGGAATTAGAGCAATAAGTAGGATTTCAGCCCTGGACTTCAAGATAGCTAATTTTGGCCTCTTCAAGTACCTACTTGGAGGAATCCCATGGACTAGGTCTCTAGAAGGTAGGAGGGTCCAAGAGATCTGGTTAATATTCAAGCATGACTTCCTCCAAGCTCAAGGTTGGTGCATCCCTATGAGTAAGAAATAGAGTAAAGGGGGCAGCAGGTCTGCATGGAATATCAAGGAACTTCTGGAAAAACTCAGAAGGATGTTTATGGGATGTGGAAAATGATCAGGCCACTTTGGGAGGAGTATAAGAATGTTGTCAGAACATGCAAGGAGGTGACAAGGAAGGCTAAAGTCCATTTGGAATTAAATGTGGCAAGGGATGTCAAGGACAAAAAGGAGGGCTTCTACAGTAGCAAAAGGAAGACTAGGGAAAATGTGAGTCCACTGCAGAATGACGTGGGTGCCCTGGTGACAAGGGATATAGAGAACAGAGTTACTAAATGCCTTCTCTGCTTCAGTCTTTACCACCAAGGCCAGCCTTCAGGAATCCCAGACCCTGGAGGCAAGAGAGAAAGTCTCAATGGCACAGAGTCTGGCTGGAGGCCTGTAGCTAGCGGTGTTTCTCAGGGGCCAGTACTGGGTACAGTGATGTTCAACTTATTCATCCGTGACCTGGATGGAGGGACAGAGTGTGCCCTCAGCAAGTTCACTGATGATACAAAATGGGGAGGAGTGGCTGACACCCCAGAAGGCTGCACTGCCATTCAGCGAGACCTGGCCAGGCTGGAGAGCTGGGCAGAGTGGAACCCAATGAGGTTCAGCCAAGGCAAGTGTAGGGTCCTGCACCTGGGGAGGAACAACCCCTTGCACCAGTACAGGCTGGAGGCTGACCTGCTGGAAGGCAGCTCTGCAGAGATGGACCTGTGTTAAAAGTAGTGTGAAACATTTATAATTCAGTATTCAAGAATGATCAGGACAGAGGGAAAACTGTTGAGATTTTGTTTCAAGCACATTTATGTGTCGTTATAAACCTTCTTTCACTTTACAACTCAGGTAGTTAAAGTATCAACGATTGTCTCTTCTGATTGGAATAAAGACTCTTAAATGGATCCACTCTAAAACACTTCAGCACAAGCTTAACTATTAAGTCAGCAGAAGTACTGATATTCAGAAATGCAAGCGTAATCATGTGCAAATTTCTTTGGAAGTAATGGTGGAATACAGCAGCACTCACTGGGAATAAGAATGCCAAGGAATTAGGTCTGGGAATGGTAATGTAAAAGTCTAATATTCCTCTGCCTGCTAGCATTTTTTGACTTGCTGGTAAACAATTTGGAGATACTTAAAGGTCACGGTTTTGTCAGGCAGGATTTTTAAGTGCTTCTGTGAATTTGTTTTTTGGTTTCCAGCATGCAGATATCCATATATGTAGAAATGCAATGTTCTTAACTTTTACAGTTCTTACAAACTTTTCTGTAAAAAGTTTCCTACCACTGTGTTTTCATCCTGTTCACATTTTGTATCTTGTCTTCTGTCCCTTTCACTCTCCTCATATCTGATCTAAGTAATGATCTAGGATTCCTCTTTAATGAAGTAAAAATGATGAGTGCCATTAGAGCTCAATTCATCCCATCTGCCTAAAATATTTGGTTTAAAATGGAAGGGTACTGATGACTAGTTTGGACACACAAAATCAGGGAAGATCTATCCCAGCCCTTTTTGAAATATTTTCATAACTGAACACTATTTATTACTGTACAAGATTAAGAGCAGCTACTGCACAATTATATAAGTAAAGGTAAAATAGACAGATCTTTCATTTCCACTAAATAATGAAAATAAACAAGGTTAAATATACTATTTAACATCAACATACATCTTCAAGTTCTGAAAAAACTGCTAGTTACTGTGTAGAATGACTGATTTCAAAATGCAACATGTGAAAATGTAACTACCAATTATCTAATATAGGTTTTACTATATTATTAATTATAATTAACTTTTATCATGTATATGTAGATTATTGTTTAAAGCCTTCTTTTTCTATGATAACCTGTAAATTAAAATAACCAATAACATCATTATGTTTGTCACCATCACAGCCTGTATCTTTGTTTCTAGTGAATCATGGGTGAGAACATACTAAAATTCATGAATAATTTCACCTAGAATTGGATTGACCATGTGAGTTCACCTACATTTTTGTACTTAAATCATGTAATGAATTCGGCCCTTGTTACCTTGCCCATTACATTAAATCAACAAGTTTCACTTAATCATTTTCATCAGTCTTCCACCTGTCACATAGTTTCTCCTTACCTTCCTTTGGTTGTGTCAGTCAAAATTACTCAATAGACTAGAATAGTTTGTGTTAAAGGGGACCTATAAAGGTCATCTAGTCCAACCCCTCTGCAATAAGCAGAGACACCTTCCACTAGATTACATTGCTCAGAGCCCTCTTGCACTGGCAATGCTTCCATTTCCCTAAAGAATGCAGGAAAGTGTCTGAAAACTACTTAAAGTTTCCAACATATACAAATGAGGCAGTAAGAAGAGAACATGCAAAACCTGATGGTTAGGAAATAAAATAATACATATGTTTTTCTTGTAGTAAATGGTAGCATTGCTTTGTTCATGGACATATCTGGGAGACCAAATGGGCAAATAACTGTGTTTCAATTAATATTTTAAAACTGACCATCTCAAATGAATGTGTAACTAAGGTTTAATCATACTACCTTTGGCATAAATAGGCTAGAGCTCATTCTTCCCGATAGGCACTTTTTATTTCTGATAATGAATCTTCCTTTTGCTTTACAAATTTCTCTTCCTGGCAAGAAGTGTCACATTTAGCTGTGCTGAAGCCAGCTCACCTCTCTATTAACAATCTGGAGATATTTGGAAGTATATAGCAAGCTTTAACAGGAATTTTGCCTCATTAAATATTGCTGGGTGAGTATTTTCTGGGTTTTTTTCCCTTATTTTGGATTAATGGAAAATTGTTTACAACCATAATGTAATAATTTTAAGTTTAAATTTTGTGGGGTTTTGTTTACATTTTCTGGCTTACTCCTCTTTTTGAAATTATTTTTGTTTGCATGAGGGTGGTAGAATTGACAAAAGATCTAATGCTCTCAAGCCATGAAATCTTCAGGGATCTCAAGGATCATTCTATACTTCCCTACTTTGGAACAACTTTAGCAATGGAGTTACCCAAGAAGGCATCCCAGAAGGGGGTAACTTTTCTTTTGAGTTGGTAACTATAGTCTGAGTACCATGTGTACTTCATAGCCATGAGGATTACCAAGTGTTTGGAGAAAAAGGTTGCTGTCAAGCTTATGCATGGGCACACTTGCTTTCACTGAATGAAAAAACAAACCAAGCAACAATTGGTGGTAAGGAAACCATGATTATTTTTTTTAATTATCTCTTGCACTGGGGTTTAGAAAGTGCTAAAATTGGTTGCCACTAATAATTAAAACTTTATATTATTTAGTTGCAACAGTGTGATGCCATACGTTAGCTTCATGGGAATAGAGGAGAAATCTTGTTTGGTAAGATTATAACTTCCAAACTCTAGTAAAGTATTTTTCCAGACCTTCATGCTAACCATCTGTTAAAACATATCTGCAGAACTAGCCATCTGTTAAGTACTAATCTTCTCTAGTGCTGTGCTTGTGTATATTTTTTTCAAGAATATTTAAGTTTTCTGTTTCATCTGGTATTGTACCAACAAATATGAATATGTGCATATTCTTACCATGAAAACTCTTGCAGTAGGCATACTGCAGATGAGTAACTTTTAATACATTAGCCACCATTCATTGGTGTCGTGGTTTAATCCTGGCCAGCAGCCAAGCACCACGCAGCCGCTTGCTCACTCCCCGTCCTCCAGAGGGATAGGAAGGAGGATTGGAAAGGAATGTAAAAGTCAGGGGTTGAGACAAGAACAATTTAATAGGTAAAGCAAAAGCCATGCATGCAAGCAAAGCAAAACAAGGAATTCGTTCATCACTGCCCATTGGCAGGCAGATGTTTGGCCATGCCCAGGAAAGCCGGGCTCCATCACATGTAACGGTTACTTGGGAAGACAAATGCCGTAATGCCAAATGCCCCTCCCTTCCTTCTTCTTCCCCCATTTTATATACTCAGCATGACATCATATGGTATGGAACATGTCTTTAGGAGTTCGGGTCAGCTGTCCTGGCTGTGTCCCCTCCCAATTTCCTGTGTCTCTCCAGCCCTCAAGAAATCAAAAAGTCCTTGACTTAGAATAAACATCGCCCAGCAACAACCAAACCCATCAGTGTGCTGTCACCATTGTTCTCACATCAGAGCCAAACCACAGCACTGCCCCAGCTACTAAGAAGAAAACTCTATTCCAGCTGAAACCAGGACAATAGGCAAATGTCCCATGAGAACATTAGTGCTTTATCCATTACCTAATTCAAAACATAAAGTCTATTTCTATTATCTTGTGACTACATAACTCAAGATTAATAAATAGATAATATCCTTTTCCTGCATTCTTTTCCCATTAACAGTGTTAGAGCTAATTTAATAATGTTTAGTTCTCTTGCACTTGTTGTGCATAGAAAACTTGGAAATTGTAAAATAAAATTGACCTATACATCAAACTGGGGAAAAAAAAAATGTCTTGTGCATTAAAAAAACACTGCTATATAATCTTCTTTTTGCCATTGGCAAATATACTGTATTGTCTGCATTGAACTTATTAAGGGTTTTGCAGTTGGTGGTGCTATAATGAAACTAGTTTATCGATGTGCTAGCTGGATGATTGCAGAATTATTTGTTGTTGATTTATAAGTCATAGAATTTTATGGTAACTTCAAATATAATTATCATTTGTAATTACCTAGAAAAATAATCATAATTATTCTGTGCTATATAAAATTACCAAAAAATTTATCAGTTTAGTCAGATTAGTATTTTATTTCTTTGTAGCATAATAACACTATACTGTAAAATAGATTATATTCTAAAACTACAAACAGTCAGCAAAGCACAGTAAATGTAAGAAACAAGGCTAGTTTTAGGCAAGTAAGCTTTTACATGAAAAAGGATACCACGAAGTGAAAATATTCAACAACTTTGTTTTGGTGAGCATTCAAATTAATGTCAGAACTGGTAGTATGTTCTCATATAACAGAAAGCAAACATGATTTTAAAAAGAGTTCTAGTGATCAGATCCCAGAGAAAAAAAAAACAGTCCAAACCTTACAAGTCCTCTGTGAGGTCCTGGTATGTAAAAGTGTTTAAGGATCTGCTTAATACTAAGCATGTGATTAAAGGCTTTGCTTTTCTGTACTGGATTGAATAATTCTTACTACTTGCATTCTAAAATGGCTTTTGAATAATTCCAGTGTTTATATAGACTTAAGGTACTGGCATAAAGATGACATTTACCGTATTAACCAGCTTCATCAACAGGTTCCCTGTAATACTCAAGAGGCAGAATCTGACAGTGGGCTTGGAGAAATCTCTATTGCCTACACAATGAACCAAAGCCAGACTGAGCATACTAATTTAGGTGCACAAACTGGATGCTCAGAATTCAGTGTTGTGCTGTGACTTGACAATTCTTTGTCCCCAGGACATTTGTATTAAACTCCTGATGCTGAATTCTTTCAGCAAATGTTAAACCGCGGTCAGCTATTTTCATAATTTGAGGACCAGGGCTGCTGCACATGTGCATGGCATTCAGGCTGCTCATCAGTCACATGGATGGCGTCTTCCTCACCCAGTGATGCTTCCTAGAAAATTCCTCTTTTCAGAGGGATAGAGAGGAGTTCTCACTCTTTCTGCTTTTAGAAGTCAGTAGGCTTTATTTTATGAAATTTAAGGTGTGTACTTACTCCACACCTGCCCCACTGGCTGTTTTGCTGCCTTCCCCTGTCACAAGCTTTAAAATGTTTTCAGTTGTTCTGATAGATGTTTGCACAGTTACTGCAAATCGGTCTTTCATTTATGACTGTCCAGAAACTTTAGCTAATAGATATATCGCTTTCCATTTAGCAGACTTCTCTCATTTGTGTTTGCAACTCTGCTTTGAAGTACCACCCTGTAGGAACCCTCACTCTATGTAATTCTGGTTCTGACTGAATGAGCATCTTGTTATGTGCTTACAAAAGTAATATGAATTCTGCCATTGATTGCAAACCTCTGGAAGTTCACAAGTACAATTCTGGATGGTCAAGGTAATCTGAGACACAATTATTGAGAGATTTAAATAGTGAGATTATAGGCAAGACTTTTCAGGGATGTTTAACTTGAATCTGATTGCTGTGTTCTGTAAAAGCCCCATACATTTCCTTCAGGGAGAATTCATGTCACATTAAGTTCTTAGTCTTCAGTCTGGGTAACAGGAAGATGAGTGCATGGAGGTTTGCTATTGCATCTATGGACAATTATTTTAGAATTTAATATATTAGATCAGATGATAGGCTACAGTATTTATTTCTCTGAGTAACTCAATGTTAGAAGGGTAAGCAAAAGACTAATAGAAGATGCTACATTTACCTACAGATCTTTCTTCATATTGCTCATATCATCAAAAGTATGACAACACTGTTGTTATTTCTGCTTCAGATCACATGTGAATACTGTGAATATTCTGGTTCTTGTAGAGAAGCGAAAGGTCAGTTAATGAAATGCAACAATATAAAATGTAGTCTGTTCCTATAGCTTTAATAGTGATCAGTATTTTTGCTATTTTTAGTTAAATTGTTTAGCCTCTGTACCAACGTACAGCATAAGAAAATTTGGCCCCAATAAGAATAATTGGGAATGTAAAGTGGTGTAACTTTCTTAAGTGCAGAAAGGCTTAGCAATCTCTGAAATGCCAATGAATAAAGGTGAAGACTAAGATAAAATAAGGACAGGCAATATTTACTTCTGTAGTAAAACACTCAAACTTCTTCAAGTCCCTTTCACTAGTTACTTGTGTTTTTCTAGCTAAAGTCCTAGGCTTTTCCATCAGCATGGAAATTACTTCAGTTTGAAAACACATCACTGATGTTTCACTTAACCTATTATTTCTGCTTTCTTCAATATTAGCTTTTAAGCTGAACCATTGCACTCTCGCTTAGAAATATATATATTTCACACAAATATCTTGCAGAGAAATTGAATTACATATCTTTTTCAGAGAGACTAACACTATGAAAATCCATGCTAAAATGATTACTAAGCACCTGTTGTGCAAGGTTATGTATGGGTGGTGCCTCTGGCCTTCTACATTAAACCCAAGCTGAGTGTTTAATGAACTACTATTTTTGGAGTATCTTACAAAAATCAGCTAAATGATCCCTTTAGCTCCCCACAGTCCAGTGTTAGCTAACTATATCTTTTGTGGTGCTGTGTACTAGATCCCTACAGGGAGCATGTGTGTACTGAAACTGCTTGATGAAAAGTAGAAGCTTGCCCTCCCAGCTGGTCATAATATGCTTTTGCTCTACTCATTGCCAAGCCAAGTGGATGTAGAGTACATGCCACATACATGTATACAGCACGAGTACACCCACAGGGTAGCTAAGTCTGGCTATTTGGGAAAGTGTTCTGAGTAACAGTTCAGATACTCTCAGAGATCAGATAATAGTCAGTTTCTTTCTTAACAAGGTTGTGAGTGTAGGGATACAGCAATGGGTAAGAGGAAATCTCTTTGTTAAAAAAACCTCACAACCTTACAGAATTGCTGTATAAAAGAAAAAAATATTTTACCAACTTTCTAAATTATAGCCTTGATTAATTAACTCATTGCCTGCTACTTAATGTCTAATAGAGAAGAGAATGAAGGGTCAAGAGTGTCTTTGAATGCCATGAGACTAAGTTGCCGTGTTTTTACATTGGCCAAGCTCCTTTCATATTGTTACTCTACTTCACACCAGCTGAAGAAAGAAAAAAGTAAGCCTGATGTGTACTAATGTCAAAGCAGCTGAAAATCAAAGAAACTAATTCACTGGACTATCTTATCTGCATTATAACTCTGTAGTGATAGAAAGGGCACACATGGTCCAGTGCCCAATGCCTCTGTCAGTTTGCTTCAGGTTTGTAGTTACCTTATTTCCAAGGAGTGCAAAAAATTTAGAGAAAACTGGTGAATGCATCACCAGATCTGTAAACAGCTGCATACTTTGATGTAAGAGTTGGACACACAATGGTATCAATGCAGGAAGAAGACCAGAAAAGCTGCATGGGGATTGTGGGATGTGGACTATGTGATACAATACTACATACCGGTGATGGGATGAGTGGAGGATAGCTTCCCTCCTTGCTGCTACATCTTTTTTTTGACATGCAATCAGCAACCTTGTTTATGGTATTACTCTAGCCTAGACTCTCAATTCAGTCAGGGGCTTCCTCACATCCTCCCAGTCCCCTGAATGCTCTGTAGGGCCCTCTGTCCTTGTCAACAATTATCTACCTATTTTTCTTTGTTTCTGTTTAGTAGTTGTAGCTAGCCTCCAAACAATACTTTAGCCTGGTTTCTGCAGTGTTGTTTCCCTGGCTCAGAGCTGGTGCTCTGCTTAACTCTTTCTGTATTAACAAGTGTTCTTAGAAAAAATTGCTACAGGCTTCCTCTAAAAATGAGCGGGCAACTTCCTCCCAATAAAAACCTTAACATGATAATGTATCACAAAAAAAATCCAATTTTAAGGGAAGAGTACCAAGAAGGATCACAGACTTTCTAAATAACAGTATGACTGTGCAGTTTATAGACTATAGTAATACCATGTAATACAGAAGTGTAGGTGATGCTGGTGAGTAGCTGATGATCATAATGGACAACTGAGGTAAATTTGCACCAGTATATTAAAATGCACATCATGGAAGAAAGTTCAATAAACTCCTTTTTTCATAAATGTCAGAAACACCTATTTAACAGTAGAGACTAGAAAGATAAACCCCCACATAAAAAAAGCTGCCTTTGACATCTTATTTATTATATAAATGTATTTTAACATAGCTGTGAATTAAATATAAACGAACTAGGAAGGGTTGGAGTCAAGCACAGTAAATAGATCCTACAGGCCACTGCTTAACAGGGCAGAACAATCAATAGCAAAACTGCAAAAATCCCAGTGACTTGTTTTCAGAGACCTAACCAATTGCAACGTAGAAACAGAAGAGTCGGTCTAGAGGAACTGGGAATTGATTCATAATAACCTGTTTCCAGTGTCCTGAAAGAAATTGCAGACTTCACTACTTTAAGTGTACCTGTGAGAAACCTTGTTTTAACAGCAGCTGAAAGAAGTAATCTCTTAATCCTAAAGTTTCTAAAGTCACTGTGGTTTTCAGGTTACCTAATGCCATCATAGATTTTCAGATGGCCTGTTGACTTTTTATTTGGTCCAGTACTACTGATTAAATTCAGTTTTGGGGAATCCAGGAACTGTGTTTCTAGCCAGCGTAGCTGCTGGCAGATGACAATACCCCTTTCCAAGACTCAGGGTGATCTGGATGACTTGTTACCTGGCAGTCCTTGTCTGTTGGTATAACACAAGGGATGACAGAGACATCTTTGAAAGCAGAAAAGGCTTGATCATGCTTTCTCAGTAGGCTGTCACTAGCTAGACAGTTGGGAACTTCAAGATTTTGAGGAGTGAAAAGAATTTAAAGACCAATCCAAATTCCTTCAGATCCATAATACCTAAAGGTGAAGTGAGATTTGTGAATTCTACCTGGCCCTCACCTCTCATGTCAGTGAAGTAGAGGTAAGGATGAGAATAACATGTAGACAATCCAAAAATGACTGCAGCATGACAACACAAAAAAGTTAGGTAGCTGCTCCCAGTATGCTGCAAGGAAATGGTGGTGTACTTTTGATCAATCTAGTTAAAACTAGTTCTAGAGAACACACACAGTGGACCAGTAATTACTCATTTATCTTTCATTATTTAGTTTAAGAGAGTAAAGTCTTCCTTGCCCTTTAGTATATTTCTACTGCAATTCTAGAACTGTTTTTTTTAAACTAGCTACATGATTAGAACTTTCTAGAGCATGGGGAAAGATTGAAGATATTTGATTTATTTAAAGCTAAAGAAGAGAAGATCAAGACAAGAAATAATAGTTTGCAAGGTCAGAGGAGGCTGGTTCAAACAGAAATAACCTATTCACTATGGCCTGGACTAGAAATAATGGGCTCAAACTGCAGCAAGGAAAAACATTTGGCAGAAGTTTCTACAAGTTTGCCAGTGAAACTGAATGCTGAAACTGGCTGCCTAGAAGGCTTGAGGAGTCTTCATCACTGAAGATCTTAAAGGAAAGGTCTTTCATGCATGAACACAATTGGACAAACTTCTGAGACCTTTCTCAGTTTTATGTTTCCTATGATTCTATGATTTTATGCTATCAAATGGTATGACAAACCACCTATGGAATGATGCAACAGAAAAAACAGCAGACACATAACTGTAGAGACCATGGGAAGCTAAGTCTCCAATGTTTATGGCTGTCATTGTGTTGAAAAATTGAATTATTCTGATAAAAAATCTGAATGCATATGCACCAGATTAACAAGACATTGGCATCTTCCTGATTGTACTGTTATTTCTGAAGCTTAATTTTACCACAAGCCTAATCTAATTGATGCTTTGTGATTCTGCAGAACACTAAATATGTAAATACCTATCTCAATGCAACCTTGCAATTTGCTTTTACCTTTCTACAGATTTCCACTCTTAAATTTCATTGGTCTGTCTTGAAATCAATAAAAGGAAACCTTTATATTTAGTGTCTTGTATTATAGAGCTTAAATGTTTTTCTATTTACAGCTTTGTTGTCAAAATATCCTATCCCAACCCCTCTGCCCAAAGTCCTTATTTTAAGACCAGCTAATGTGAGCACTATTCCAAATCTGAATTTACGCAAGAACATCTGCTACTTTCACATTCTCTGTTTATATCAATTGAGCCTTCAAGAACAGGCAAGCCCATCTGTACTATCTTTCTGGTTCAGTCTCAGGAAAAGGAACTCTATTCTCAATCTTCAGGGCTGCTTCTATTCAGATACACCTGAAACTTCATCCACGGCTTTTCAAATTCTCATTCACCGATGAATTCATCACCTTGGTGGCAACACTTCTTCTCCAGCTATCCTTGAGTAGCCCTTTGTGATCATGATGATTGATAAGTCTCTTGGATCAATGGTATGAGATTTTTAGCACAAGTATTGTAATACATATTTTAATGATGGATATGTCTGAAGCCAGATGCATAGTAATGATATGTTTTGAAGCCCTATTTTGAGATCATTATCCTTCTGGTCTTTGAAGGTCTGATTATAAAGGACTCTTATTTCCATGATAAATAGGTGCTAAAATATTCCTGGCTTCCTTTACTCATGGTATCTGCTCTGTGTAATTCAGGATGAATGAACAAGAGATTTACTAGTTATTACTGATGTTCTTGCTCATAGAATTATAGTCAAGTAGCATAAAAGTGGGGATATTTTTCTTGAGAAAAGAGCACCAGACAATGGGGAACAGGTAAAAGAACACAGATACTTTTGTTTGGGGTTCTGAAGCTGAAGGTTATCATAGGGTTAACAGTTGTGAGGGAGGGTAGGACAGTTGACATGTCAGGTGTTGTGTCAATAGAGCAACCACTCTTGGACCATTCAATTTCTAGCTAATGTAGGGGCTGAATTTAGTTGTGCCTCACCTGGCCTGTCTTAGGTTTTGCTGGATGGAGCTCCACACCCTGGGTGCAGGGAGGCAAATGGTGCATATTTAGCAAAAAAGATAAATATGTTAGTTCTGTAATAAAAATATTGTTTTACAACAATATATTAGGGCAGTTAATGCATCTCCAACAAAATAAAGACCCTTCATTTCAGTATATCAAATAAATAAATCACATGATGTTGCACCACAAATTTTCCTTGCTTATATGCAAAAGGAGTATCCACAAGATATATGGATATCTCCAAAGCAGCATAGTTGGTTTCTTCTTTATTATTAATTTATTTGATAGCTTGAAGTGCAAGCAAATGCTTCAGGTGATATAAGTATCTCTGTGAGTACTTTGCGTGGAGTTACTTGGACTTTTTTCACTGCAGGAGACCATACGAATACAAGGTTGCCTCCTATCAAACTGTTGACATGCTTAAGCTTTCCTAAAGCAGAGCTGGTATAATTACTCTCCATTTCATGCTAATATAACTGCTTACACAGTATGTGAATCGGCCATTTATTATTAATTTTTTGTACTTTTTCCTTGTGTTAAATATATATGCCATAAGTATATGCTTCCCATCAAGCAATCACCAAGCTTCCTTAATGGCTTTATGTAATGGACTTTATCAAAAGCCTTTAGCAGAACCTTCTCCAATTAGTTAATGTTAATGGAGTACTTTGAAAATGAAAAAGTTTAATTTAACTATACTACTGAACACTTATAAAGTCCCTTTATTAACGATTTTGCTAATGGTTTAATTTAAACTCTTTATTTTATTACAGATTTTAGAACAGTATTATTTACATACAAAATATTCAGGATTATAGCCTGTGCCAATGGAGAAATCAAATTAAGGAACCAATTTTAAAAGTTGGTACTAATAAGAATTTTAAAGCTGAAAAATTTTCATTTTTTATTCCATTAATTTCTTTGTGTGCCTAGTTTTCTTCCTTTCTCTCTTAGATTCTTGACCCTTCATTTGGCTGCACAGTGGCTTTCTGCTGTCAATTGAGTTAATAGCTTTCCCCTCTCCCTTTCTGTCAGTGCATATATATATATGCCAACTAAACAAATCTGGCTATTTCTACATCACCCTTAAAATAGCACCTAATTTTTAATCTACTATTCAAACTTATTATCTTCCTAATATTTTGTTTTCTGACGCAAAAGAAGTAGTGCAAAATAATTTCTTCGAATGCTTCTAATGGGGCATTTCTTTTCTTAGAGAATAGATACTATCACTTTATGTCCTATCTAAAACTAATTGGGCTCTCTGCCAAAACGTCTTACTCTTAATTAGCCTGAATTTTGATGAGATGGTGAATAGACTATTATATTTAGACACAGAAATGCATATTAAGCCTTACAATCTGCCACAATCTCACTACTGTATAATTTAGCATGGCCTGGTTCTATGTTTTCGGGGGTTCTTAAATGATTCCTTGGTTTATCATGCAGATGTGATAAGGACATAATTTTAGAAATTATTAATATTTTTCATTAGTGTAACAACCATAAACGATTCTTTTTGTTTGCCTAATTATCTTGTGGCATTCCTGCACATAGAATTATTCAGATTGTTGTCTCTCAAAACTAATCTCTGCTAATCTGGGGGTGTGTGCCCATTTCAGATAGGCAAAATGAAATTTCAGGTAAATTAAATCAAAATTCTTACTGGACTTTTCAGTAAGTGGGTAAGTAAATAAGATTGATAGTTTCTCAGACCAGTAGGTTTCTTCCTTAGACCCACAGAGAGAAAGAGGAACAAAATGCCATCACATTTTCCCTTCCTGCTGCTACCCTGCTAACTGAAGTTGCACATCTCCAGAGCATTAGTGCTAGACACTACTGCCTCCCCAGGTATCCCAATTCAGATGCTTGTAGGATCACTTTAGTCCATATAAAAGAGATTAGCATGGATATATGATTTAATTTTTTCAGCTGTTCTGGTTTGTTGTGAATATGAAGGCGTGTGGAATACTCACATGGTAGGTCAGAGAGACAACAGTTGCCTCTGGGGCTGGGGACAGTAATTTTTCAGCCAGTATAACCGCAGCTGGAAGAAGATTGAGACTATGTTAATGATATGACTGTAAAGGCATAGCTCTGGGTTAGTTTAATGCATAAATGCATTCATGTGTATAGATTAACGTCCTTGTTAAATCTGTACATGGTTAGGCCTTAGGCTGTGACTAGGACTTGCAGTGTCAAAAATTTACAATGGGACAGCCTAATTGGAACTGTAGTGGTCATAGGGAATTAATGTGGTACAAATCTTCTTACAGATATTTTTTTTTGCCAATGTCCCTCAACTCAGCTGAGCAGAGATTTACTAAAGAAGGGTGGGGAGAAAATAAAGCTACAAAAATGGGGAGCCACAGCTGACTGCTGCAGTGTGTCCTCCTGTGTCAAGTGATGTGACTGCAGCCATGTAGCTGCTCAGCCCTCTTTATTCAAAGCAGCAAAGTATTTGCTTTAATTTGTTATGACAATGGTAGCTTATAAGTGTTGCAATATTTAAATACATTTGCTTTCTGGATAAATACAGTGTAAATTAGAGTATAATTGATATAAATCATATCATTTAGTGGACAAAACTTTCACAGCTTATCATCATGTATTTGTAAAGCTTTTTAGTCTATTTGGTTATTCATTTACTCTGTAGAAAACCATGATGCTTTCTGTTAGATTGTAGAGATCAGATCTAAAAGGATTGTATGTTCTAAAGTGATAACACCACCAAGGTAAAACTGTCATTCTGAAAAATCTCATTTAGCTACCATGTAAAGACAGCCCATACTTTATAGGAAATCTTTATCATCTTTATACTCCTCATAGGACCAGAACTGCATCTTTATGAGTCTTTCAAATTGTCCTGGTTTCAAGTGGCTTGTTCACTCTCTCATGGCTACGTCCAGCCAGGATGCTGAATTTCAGTGTTTTGCTTCAGTCCCTTGGGAAACCTCAGCCTAGATGGTATTCTCAGGCAAAGCGACAGAACTAAGCTGTAAGGCAGTGAAGTTTCAGTTGCTACTTTCTTAAAAAGCACAGAGAGAAGAGCAAGCTGTGGGTGTATTTACTAAAATATCTTGTGACAGAATATTTTCTGAAGAAAGTAGGAGGCCCAAGTTCAGACTTCCTTTTCTGCCGGAGTGGATTCAAACTCACATCTCCAATGAATGTGCCCTAATTAGCAGGACTTCAAGTAGAGAAGGCATGAATAGGAAGCCTGAATGCTTAACCTACAGAATCAACAGTGGAAAGCAGGGATTGCGGTGCCAAGCAATATAAAACCACAGTCTGGTCATCTCTCTTTCTATCACGGTAGAAAAAGCCAGTACTAGGAGGTCTACCATTTTAGCAAAGAGATGCCCAATAAAATCCATTAACTAGAATTGAAAGTTAGATTATTAAAAAAGTAAATTAGGCACAATACACAGTGAGAGGAATTAACCTCTGGAATAAAATTATTTAAGGACAGACCATCAGGACTGTAAATAAAAATCTATGTATTTCCAAAAGAGAAACAAGTGCCCAAGCACATGTTGCAGGTGGAGTGATCCACTTCACTCATAAGAGAGAAGCAACAATATACTTTAATGATATAAAGTAGTGAGTTAATAATGTTCAATGGTAAATGTGCCAGCGGTTTAACAAGATTCAACGGCAAGGTACACTTGTTTATTTACTGCATAGAGGACAGGGTCAGACAAAACTGTCAGGAAGACCCTCCCGTTGAGTCATGAGGTTCAGAAAGGACCCACTTGTTTTCTAAGCCCCTCCTCAAAGGGGAGTTTAGGTGTGGCTGGATCCAGACTTAGTTCCTGATTTGGTCAACAGTTTATAGCTAAATAACTGTATGTGCACAATCAATCCTTTATACCACTTGGCTAAGATTTCAAAGTTTAGCATGCTATTAATTGCTTACCAAGAATCTGTGATGGCAAGGAATCTCTCAGCCTTGAGAAGTAACCTTGAGAGGCATCTCTGCTCAAGGGGAGATCCTGGCATACGGCCCACCGCTGTGCAGGAGAACTCCATGGGCCCTGGGCTGTCCACTATTTATGGAGTAAGGTGATTGACTTATATTTGCATACCAACCATATTTCCTTTGGGGCATGCTCAACTAGCCCTCAACTGTTCAGCAAGATTTATGGCCCTTAGCTATTGTGGTGTTACCTTTTCCCCCAAATTTCAACTTAAGACAGATGCAGCCATCATGACCACCACTGGTGGCTATTTCTTAAGCAGAAAAGGTGGGGGGAGGGGGAGGGAACACTGCCACAGCACATTAGGGGCTTCCTTTAGAAAAAAATACTTGTACAGCATGCAGTATGTTATGTGGGATTTTGGAGGATCGTCTTCATAGATGTCAACATATGAAAAATCAGACTTTCCTTAAAAGTTCACATGAGCCCAATGCAGAGTACAAACAACAGAAGTGAGGATGTAAATACTTCTTAAGAAGCTGAGCCAAAATACTAGCCTATTGAATAGTGCTATTTTTCATCTCTCCTTTCATAGCTCTGAAGCACAGCTTCTTAGCAGAGATCAGAGTATTTTCAGTTGCATTCTTACTAATAAGCAAATATTTTATTTAAATATTCAGTTTATCAAAAAGTTGATGTTGTTCAGGACTCTGCACTGTACATAAGACAAATCTGGACTGTTTTGCTAGGGTGGGTCTTTTTCAGCTGTTCCTGAATTCTTGAAACCGTTGCTTCTGATACATGTTTTTAGCCTTCCTGAGCAAAATAGTAAGTGATACTTAGGTAATGCTTCTGCCACAAAAGTGCCTTTCATAGGAGTGTTAATTTACGTGGCACAATCCTTGTTATAAATCATAATGATTGTGATAAAAATGTGGCTTCCGCATATTTTGATTAGTTGACTTGAACTCAGTTACTACTTTAATTAGATATTTGACAAGAAAAATCTCAGTGTTGCTTATGGAGTCACATAGATTGCGTGCCCTTATTTTATAGAACATTTATATAGATGGCTTGCTATCATCCCAATTCTGCAATTGTGAAAAATTGAATTTTTGTCATCAAAGCCTCAGTAGTGGTAGATTGGATCCTATATTGTATTTACTTGAGTGGTATTGATCTTTCACTTTCTATTTCATTAGCTAGAACTCCTTATTCATGGAGGCTCTGAATTTAATGATAAGCCTAATATAGTACTCACTGACTTCCTATTATTTTGTGAAAAGAATCTTTTTGTTATTTTCAAAACACCCCAAAGCAAGAGAGAGAGAAAAAAATTAACAATCACAACAGCAGATCTTGGTAACATAAAGACAGACTTTTTCACTGCATAATCATCCGTTTGTCATCTGCATTGCCACTGGAGATTCATGTTAATTATGCTCATTCATCTGATCCAGCCACAGGGGAAGTTCTCTAAACATCTTAAGGCAGTCTGACTACAGAGGACACTCCTTTTATTCCTATCTGCACATTGTGTTGCTCACTTAACTTGCTGCTACTTGAGCAGTCAAGAGACTTAACACCTGCAAAATCAAATGGTAAATATAGTAACAAGACATAATGCATCTAAAATGCCAAAATCTAGAGGCACTTTAAATTTACAAGGTCTGAGATAAAAAAATATTTTTTAATTTTAAATAAGCACAAGCATTCATATAGAAACAAACATTAAAGGAGTTTTAAAGTTGTACTGTCAAATGCCCAAAACATGGCAAGTGCCAGATTTCTAATTCCCAATTTCTCCCCACTAATGAAAGCAAATTAAAATATAATCATTGGTTACATTGTCACATTACATTTCCTTTCATAAAAGCCTGTGCTTATTCAGTGCTTGGTATGAGTGTTATTTTTCATATGAACAAAACAATGCCTTCATTCTGGTTGAAATGGATGAACTGGTTTTCCTGAAATTTTATTTATAAACCCCAACATAATCACATATATCCATGATATGGAAAATGTCATTCACACATCTAGTAAACCTATAGCCAAATGAATGCAAGATCTTATGAAAAAAAAGCACTGAGCAATCTTTAGAATTAAAGTTTAGGCAGCCATATGAATACTTAAGAGATTTGCACTTAAAAAATAAATGTCAATTATGAAAACTTCAGTTATTCCTTTTCTTCTGTGTGTGTTTGTGCCACATATGTCACTCAGGGAGCAAGATCTAAGTAAATTGTAAGGGATAACATCTGAAATAGCCACCATCATCTTGCTGCAATAAATACAACTTTCTTCCTGCAAGAAAGGGTATCAAATCCACATTTGTATTGTTACAAAATACAACATTCGAAGGAGTCACATCAGATAAAAGAAGTTAATTCAGATGAGTTCATCTGAGAAGACCCACCAGTAACTAAACTACTGTAGACAATGACTAACAACCCTGAAGACATAAAAAAAATCTTAAAGTTTAAATATTTTTTACTTATTATCCTGGGAAATGTCAATACAATATTGATTGTCCTTAAAGAAGTAGTAAAAAATATATTGTCTAAAGAAAAATATGTCTTAAAATATTTTTTCACATGCCTGACAGGTTGTCTTTGATCTTCCTGATAAAACTGTTCTCACATTGGAGTTGATATCTCGCCTTGTACATCAAGGACATCATCCACAAAAAAAGTATATTTTCTCGCTCATGAAAGATAGCTGTGAAAAAGAAATGTTGCTGAAATGTTCCTGAATCAGACAGTGCTCTAGAAGAGGAACCCCCACTACTATGTGAGACAAGAGGCAAATTGTTCCCCTGGAGACAGGGCAGATACCTGCCTGCTCTGGCTCTGCCTGGTAGCTATCTGCCCGTCCCAAGCCTTGCAGTGGAGGACTGAACAGTCTGCTCTGTTTTCTGAATGCACCATCTATGTGAGGTCACCAGGTCCAGTGCCAGTAAAAAGCAGATGACATCTTCACAAGATAGAGCCACAATCTTACAGCCAAGCTCAAGGATCAATGCAATCAGTTTATAGATGATGAACAATTTGGCAAAAGGCAAAGATGGGCAAGGCAGAGAGTGTGCTCTGGGCAAAGTCAAATGTCTTTTCAGATATTATAGTTTCTTTGTAGATGTTTTGTCCAAAAGAAAACATCTCTATTGTTCCAAGTAGTCTGTAATTCTCCTTAATTTTTCCACTGGGTGTCATAGTTTAACCATGGCCAGCAGCTCAGCCCCACACAGCTGCTCGCTCACTCCCCACCCCAGTGGGGTGGGGCTGAGAATTGGAAGGGTAAAAGAGAAAACCCATGGGCTGTGATAAAGAAAGTTTAATAGATAAAGCAAAAGCTGCATGCACAAGCAAAGCAAAACAAGGAATTAATTCACTGCTTCCCATTGGCAAGCAGATGCTCAGCCATCTCCAGGAAAGCCAGGTGCCATCATGCATAATGGTTACTTGGGAAGACAAACACCATAGCTCCAAATGTCCCCCTTTCCTCCATCTTAACCCAGCTTTTATTGTTGAGCATCATATGGTCTGGGATATCCCTTTGGCCAGTTGGGGTCAGCTGTCCTAGCTGTGTCCCCTCCCAACAACTTGCGCACCCCCAGCCCACTTGCTGGTGGGGCGGCATGAGGAGCAGAAAAGGCCTTGACTGCTCAGCAGTAACTAAAACATCCCTATGTTAGCAACACTGTTTTCATTAAAATCGAAAACATAGCACCATAGGAGCTTCTGTGAAGAAATTTAACTCCATCCAAGCTAAAACCAGTACACGGAGTAATGTTTTCTGTTGTTTTAGGTCACCCAGCAGGATCTATACAGCTCTACATTTATGCAGATTGGCAAAGAAGTTTCTTCGCCTTCAAGTGTTCCTTTGACATTAGTGTTCCATAGCAGCTCTATGAGATGCCACAGATATATGGGAAATGATGCCTCACATGTCAACAACATTCAAACCAATTTAGGACTCTTCAGAAGAGTCCTAAATTGGTTTGAATGTTGTTTATATGTTTATGTGAAGGTGGTGAGCAATTTGCTATTTGAGGTGCCACGTCCAAAAGATATAAATATTTCTGAAAGTTTTTTAGTGAAGACCATGGCAAGGAATTTTGCTCCTCAGGTATAGTAGTACAATATAATACAGTATAATGCAGCTACAGAGATAAACATTGAGAAGGACAGAATTTTCCTAATGGCATGGTCCAAGACTGTGAAATTAGGCCACAAAAATCATGGGTATTTCCAACTTCAATTAAAAATATGTTTAATCTTGATTTTTCTTTAATATGTACCGTAGCAAAACGTTTTCTTACTGACCTATTTCTTCAACATAATTTTGAGGAAAAAGCAACCCAGCCATCCAAACAGACCAAACCAAACTTCACAGCACATCTCCCATTTTGCAGACTATGGAAGTGCACTGGGTGCAAGTGTTGAGGTGTTGGCAGTGGGGGTTGGGTGAGGGGTGGCGCTGCAGGGGGGGCTTTTGTGGGAAGAGGCCTGGGGCTGCCCTGTGCCAGACAGCTGCTTCCAGCTGGTTCCAGCTGACCCCAATGGACCCACTGCAGGACACAGCTAAGTCTGTCAGCCAAGATGGTGGCACCTCTGAGAAAAGTGTATTTGAGAAAAGGCAAGTGAAAAAAACCACAGGGAGAGAGAAGAGGGGAAAACAGTGAGAAAGAGCAAAGGCAACACCAAGGCGGGAGGAAGAGGGAGGAAGAGGAGAGGAACGGAAGGAGAAAAAAAGAGTGTGGAGAGGAACCACAACACCCCCGCACCACCACTTGGCTCGCTGAGGGGGCTGAGTGTAATCTGAGGCAGTAATGAAGGGGAGGAGAGGAGTTTGAAGTTGAGCTTGAGAAAGGGAGAAGAAAGGTGTTTTCCCCAAGTGTGTAAATGTTTGTTTCTTTTTCTGATTTGTTTCTTTGTTTCCCAATAGCTGAAACAGTAATTTAATATATACATATATATAGTAAATGGCAGTAAATGAAGTTAATCTTTCCCAAATCCAATCTGCTTTGCCTGCAATGGTAATAGTAATCTCCTTGCCTTTATTTCAACCCGTGACTTCTGTCATTCCTGTTCTTCCTGTGCCATCCCTTGTCCCCCTGAGGCAGGGGAGAGACCAAGTGGCTGGGTGGGAGTTAGCTGCCACCTAGGGCCAACCCACTACAAGAAGTCTATGTAAAGGAGTACAAAAATGTTCTATTAATGTGCCAAAGAAAAGTGTAGACAAAATACTGACATTACTGTGAAGAATTAGTGGGTGAATAAACTAAAAAACCCCTGCCTGTTGGCAGACACAAAATCAAATACCTGGGTGCCAGATGTCTGTGTAGCTGCGGACTCCATCTGTAGCACATGCTTTCATGCCATATGCTACTTTATATCAAATGGTGGTATGATTACATAACAAATTTATGGAAAAACAGCTCTGTTCCCATCTCTTGCTGCCTTCTTTATACTCCCATGTCTCTCTGTCACTACTGAAAAATAAATTCTACAGGCAGCTTTCTATACTCTATAGAACTTTTGCTCCAGAAAGAGGATCACTGAACTGTTGGACTCCGAGAAGTTAATGTCCAGCTATTAGCCACTAGTTAGTCCGATATGTCTACCAATCACTGTTCTGCAAGTGCACTGTGTTTTCTCTTAGGGGACTAGCATTAATATTATAATTGCGCTTTCACACATTTTAATTTTGCAGGATATAGCAAAACTATATTTAACCTTAAAACATAAATATCTTTAAATATAAACAGAGAAGTTTTGAGCCCACACTCATTTTAAAGAGACAAAGTGGTGACAAAAATTCATCAAGACCAAGTGCTCTGGGGTTTTTTGGTTGGTTGATTGGTTGGGATTTTTTTTATTTGCAAGACTGGAAACACTGACATGCAAAATTTTATCTTTCATACTTGTTAAATTGAATACTTTTTGTTTTCTTATGACAGTCTCCACAACCTGACCATCTTTTCATTATAGAGACAAATTACCTATTAAAAAAAAAAAAAAGTTGATAAATTTTGGTTGGTTTGAATGCAGACTCTGGTTTCTCTCATCATCAAGTTTCACTCAGTTTTATACCTTCCTTGTGATCCCTTAGTTATGACTGGAACTGTTTGGATTATAATGTAACTGAGAACACCTTCAGAATTTCTTTAATTTCATCACTGTGTTGGGCTTGTTCCTAGGATAACATTTTGATACACTTGAGATTTCAAAATGACCATTGAGACCTGAGATTTAGTTATTCTTCCTTCAGCATGATACTGCAGTGTCCCCATGTTCATGGCTGAGGTGAGCATATATCGACATTCATTCATGAGGTCCCCTATTCCTCATTCTGTATCTTACTGTTCTGTAGTAATGGCAACGTTGAGTCAATATAAAGTTTATTTTACCCTAAATAGAAGCTGGCATTTGGCTCTGTTCTTTGTCTTTCACAAAGCCTCACAATATTCTTGGAACTTTGACCTGATTCTGGTTCATTCACTTCTCTACAAACTGAATAATCTCATTTGCCAGTGTAGATATAGTGCAACAATAATAGCACAAGTGAGAAAAGAACCCAGCTGCTGGCTTTTTACTTGTGTTGTTATTTTAAGTATCAAAGAAGATAACAAGGGATAACATCTATATTGCTTTTAATTTAATTCTAGTTCCTCTTACTACTCGTCAGAACTTTCTTGGCTAATAGTTACAGAACACAATAATTCCATATTCTGCCAAATTGCATGTCAGTTGCATTTATTTGTGGAAAAGGCAATACTTTTAAAAAATAGTATTATGTATGCCTGATCTATTGAGGGTGTTACAAGAACCTGAAGACAATCTGGTAGCAATGGTGACTTGAAAGGATAAAGACCTTACAAAATAAAATAAGAACAACATTAGTCACAGGCAAGTACAGGTTTTCACTGTGCTAAATTCAAGTAATATCACTTTAGCCATGAGTACCATGCCCCAGTGTGATGGGGAGGACAGCATCCCCAAGAAAACGCCTGATAATCATTAACAGAGGTTACAGTTCTACCTGCCTTTGCATTCTGCCCGGTCAGCCTCCTCTACCATGTCTGACTCCCTTCTTTTCCTTTGGTTCTGTCCATTAACAGATTGATTTTGGCAAAGAAATCCCCAGATAGGCCAACCTGTCATCTTGATATCATGTTGACTGATAAAAGTAGAGACATAGTATTAGTGTCTCAATGGAATAAGATAACAATATCTGTAAACTGTTATTTCAGATTTTCTTTATTTTGTAGTGCAAGATCCTCCAGAACTTCAATTATGTCACTATATCGTGACAATTAAAAATTGGTGGCAGAGTTGCAACTTCCCAGCTTCAGGTACTTTTCTTGCTCACTAAGATTCTCTCCCAACATAGGTAAGATGTTATCCACCATTTTCTTTGGGTAAATGTTTTAAGGTATGCCTCTTGATTCTGCTGGGCAGTACCTATAGTGTTAGGTTTTGTCTGGAAATAATGTTGGCATTTCACAGATTTCCATCTAGTTTAAATCAACTGTAGTTCTGTCCCTGTGAAATGTCCAGCTTGATTCTTGTTTCTCATATGGATTTTGGAAACATTTTCTCAGAATCATGATAAACTGATATATCTGATGTAGAAACTGGTAATTTTGATATAAATATCTTTATGTCTTTAACACACAGAAAGGCACAAATATACACATAAATAAAAAAAGATTTTTATATACCTGTGTGGAATTTTAATTTCCTTAATATAGCTCTTAAAAGTTTTAGAAGAATCTTGTCTCCTTCATTAACTCAACAGTTCTCCTTTTCCACATAACTATCTCACTTTTAGTGCAAATACTTGAGCATGTATATTTCAAATTATATTGATGTGGGACTGGCAGCTGAAAGTCTATCACTGACTTTAATGGAAATTGATTAGATCCTCCTGGCACTTATGCAAGTAAAATTCAATTGCTTGAATGTGTGTGGAAAATGATCATAAACATGATGCAAGTGTAGCAAGAAGGAGTTCATTTTTTAATCTGAATCAATGTTTGTGGAAATAAACATATCACACTTGCTGCAGCCTGGAGAGGGTAAGGGAGGTAGAAGTTACTTAGTAAACTGGTTAGAAGAAAATTTTAAAGATAGCCTTAGAGTTTACTGAGAGGGAACACCACTTGACTATTTGGGCAAACTCATTACCATTTGATAGCTATTGTCATTTGCTGGGTGTTACTGGCTGTGTTGAAACATGGTGCAATGTCCACTTTCTCCATTAACTCTTATTGTGCTTATTGGATCAGATTCAAAACTTACATCTATACTGGCATGGAATTGTATTGGAGTTTGTTTCCTGGCCACAGGAGAGTGATAGCTTTTGGACTGCATGGGTACTTTGAGCTCAATTATCTTAATTTGTTCTGCTGGCAAGGGAACTAATAAGAGCTGTTAATTCTTTCTGTGATACATTCCATTTTACATGGTGTGCTTTTCTGACTTAGATTGCCCCTCTGCAGCAATTTGAGACACTTCTAGAATGAGTGAAAGAGAATTCAACTTGTCATATTTTTAAACAAAATATATATTCTTTCCTACAAGTTAGCACTTCAGTGTAAATAACAGGGTAGCATGGCATGACTCACAATCCTCAGGATTCATTACTTAAATCCATTTCTGTACTTTTATAATGTAGTGTAATTTCTGAAGCACTTATAGCTTTTTCAACTTTGT
The DNA here is from genome assembly GCF_017639655.2 of Falco naumanni. Taxonomy (NCBI): domain Eukaryota; kingdom Metazoa; phylum Chordata; class Aves; order Falconiformes; family Falconidae; genus Falco; species Falco naumanni. Next base: position 69,827,690 of record NC_054059.1, on the reverse strand, counting down.
GCTTACCAAAATAATTAAAAAAAAATATGCTTATATAATTCAAATTAAAGTGAGAGATCACATAAAAAGGAAGAAAGGTTAAAACTTCGCACTATCATAAGACCAGATCTTGCAGTCCTTCCCACACTTCTCAGGATTGTTTTCTCTGAATAAGATTTAAGAAAAGATCTTCTTAACTTTCCTCTGAGCCATTACCAGTATAAATAGCCAAACGCAATGGCTTGGTTTTGCATCTGTCTTTTTTCCCAAAAAATATCTTGGCACTATTTTTTTCCCCTATTATTAGTGTTTATTGAAGGAAACAGTGCTAAGTCTAAAACTATATTTCTTGCACCTACTGAGCACTTACCAATTGCTACAGGAATGAGAGCTACTCTTTGCTAGCAGTACCAGAAGGCCACTGTGATGCCTGATCAGTGATTTTCCATAGTTTTGAAGTCTGATGTGCAGCACAGTAGTATCAGACTTCTCTTTCCATGCCTGGGAAAATCTGAAAAGCAGATGGAACATGTGAGGGATACATCCTAGGAGCTAACATTTATTCCTCGTTTACTGAGGTTATAACCCTGACCACAGTAAAACCAAAGGGAGCTTTGCCTCTGACTTCAATGAGGCCACAATTTTTCTTCTTTAGGGTGCGAATAGTTATGATACTGTGTTACCTTTGTCTTAGACTTGCCAAGAGTGAGAATTTTGTGATGTACTGCTGCAGTGAGGGATCACACCTGGTGTTGCCTCCCATAGGTATTACTTTTGTTCTTTGTTGCTAATATTTTTCTTATCCAGAAAGGTGCCATTTTAGGTGGAAATTACAGAATAAAAAGAACACTGAAAAACTGGAAATATTGCCTGCTTAGGTTTATTATGTCTGGTATTCCTTTGACAGAAAGTGAGTGGTTCTCTGTTATTAGTCTAAGAAATGTAGCATTGTTAGTGTGAAGTCTTTAACAATACAAAAATGAATCTGTTTTCTGACCTGGTGAGTTGATCATGGTTTGAGCACATGAATCCTTGACTTCCTAACACAGCCATCTCTACAAGTAACCTCTGCGTCTACTGTTTAAACTGCTATACATGACTATTTTGAACTAGATGTATGCTTTGCTGTAAACAATAACATGGAGTCAGTATGCATCCAAATTTCTGTTGAAGGCTGATGAACAAGCTGTTAACTAATTTAGCCTAATTGTAGCTTTGTTGTGTTAAAATATAAAACTAACAATTCAGCTTTTGCTTTGAGTCTTTTAAATTATATTTTTATCCCTACTGAGTAAGGATCTAATTAAAAGCTTTTAGCTTCTCATTGTGCATGCTGCTAAGTGATGTTGTTCAGTTTATCAGGACTCTGTTATCACTTGATTTAAATAGAAGGAAAACAACAGAACAGCATATTTTCACTTGCTTTTTTTGCCACTTGTCTTGAAAATTGTTCTGTTAATTTGATTATTAAGTAAACCACATGAAAATCAGAAACACAGAAATATTTTCTTATAACATCCATGGTGTTTTAATGGTTTATAAAGAGAAATTAAAATATAAACAATACATCTTCAAACAACGTGATTTGTGAAATAGTACATGTGTCCTATCTCTGCTATGTATCCACTGGAGAGTGAGAATGGGTAGTTTGGATTTTGGATTTTTTTTTTGTGTTGTTTTGCTTTTCCATAGGTTTTTTGTTTGTTTGCTCTCTTGGCATTTTGTGAGTTTTTTGGGGGGTGTGTGTATTTATGCTTGTGCCTGTTTTTTGTTTGTTTACTTGCTTGGATTTTTGTTTTTACATCTGACAGAGGTGAACCATAGTGAAAGATGAAGACTGAAGATGATACAGAAGAATTTTTAAACAGCTTGTGGCAGAAGAAAACCATCTCTTCAGACATGGTAATCTCCACAAGACCTTGCTAACACTGCTGGTGTCCTTCCAGCCTTGCTCTGTAGTCTTCAACTTCACTCTTTTGGGAGTGCTAAAAGACTTCTCACTAAGTTTAGACAGTCTGTGAAGGGGACTAGGAAACTTATTAAAGAGCCTTACCTGCTGGTCAGAAAAGTGGTTTTCCTTGTCTTTTGCCTAGCCAGAGGAAAGGTTACTTTACTGTTAATTTTAAGCTACCTGTTAGCAATTAAATAAAAAGTCTGAAGAGTCTTTGGTTTTCAATGCTTGAGTAGTCATTTGACAACTCATGAAGAAGCAGGTGAGTACTTGCAAGACTGAAGACTACTTGTGCAAGGGTAAATGTATTTGGTAGGGAAATCACGCAAATCTGCAACTAAAACAGCTGGTCATGACATGCTGTACTTAAATGATCCTTAGGGTGGCCCATTCTGATAGTATGCGAAGCCAAGTATAATCCTGATCCAAGTGCACTGCCATGCTTTTGTCCTGGGGGCAGTAGGGGAAGATGGGAGGGAGGGTAGAGCTTGGAGGAGAAAGGGACACAGGGTCTCAGAAACCAGGGTTTCAAAATAACTGTTGCTTGGGTTTCAGACTGCAAGAATACATCTATACTAATAAAGTAAACAGTGACAGGGAACAGGAATGAACACTGGAATGTTGTTGTCCATAGCGTTGAATTTGTAGCATGGTTCTTGACTTGAACTTGGCCTGGGCCAATTAACATTCTTCCAAACAATTCCTAGACCTGATCTGGAAGTTAAGCATATGCAAAAAACTACTTGGGTGGACAGTCCTCTGTTGAAGCTAAGAGAGTTTAATCATATGGATATGGGTTGTTCTGTTCCTTAGGTCAGCTAATGAGCCCAGACACTGCGTGTATTATTCATGTAGGAATAGCTCAAGAGTCTAAATGGAAGCTGACACATGGCTTTGAACCGGAATTTTCAACTTTGGCATAACGCACAGTAAGTGAGATGTTATGTATGCTTCTACTATATCTATCTAGATAGATAGATATACACGTTTGGGATAATCATGCTAGACTTGCTTTTAATCAAATGGAGGCATGTTTAAATGGCTCAGATGACCTGTCCCATTTTAGATAAATGACTAACTGACAATCTCTTGTTAGTCCTGAGCTGTCTCTGGGATGCTCCTGGAATTGGCCATGAGATTGTTTGATTTTCTTTTCTTTTGCATCCATTGTAGTCTTAGACACCAAAGTCACGGTGACAGTAAATGAAACATACTATGGTTATATCTGAGTGACAGTTATCATCTATAAGTACTCTAGTTATTTGGGATCACACAAACACCTCTTCTATGCTGTGCATTGGCATCCACATCTATCACCCTATGTTCTGATTATCTCCTCCCCATGTATCTGGCACTGAGAGGCAAACAACGTCATATCTAATCTAGCTGTTGAGGGCAGCTCTTTACCAGATGCCAAGATATTCTTGCTTCTCATCTTCTGTTGTTTTCTTTGTGATTTTGCTGTTTCTTCTTCAGCATGTCTTTCCCCATCCAGCAACAATCTTGTGACTGCAACTTCAGCCTGACACAGTCATGCTCAAATGTGGGCCTGCCTCATCCCTTGTTTCTCTGCATCCCCTGTCCACTTTGGCATCTTTCACTGAGAACCTCTCATGACTTTTCTTTGTTCTTACTGGTGACGACAGCCTCTTCTCTGTGACTTCCCTTCTTCTCTTATCTAGGCTCCAGATTGATTTTGGAAACAGGCCAGTGACAGAGTGAAAAACAAAAGATGCTTCATAAATTTCTGTGCCTATTTACACTTACATATAATTCAGTGTTCCTACTGGGTCAGTGGAACTGGCACTGATGTTAGCAGGAAGCAACACAGGTTGACTTGCTGTCAAGTCAGTCGTAAGGGTGAGTTTACAGAACTTGGAACTGTGAGGAAAACATCTTTTTTACTTGACACTAAGCAAAGCTAAGTCAGAGCCGTTGGGGTAATGAACAGAGGACCTCCACAAGATGCAATTTTTAGAGCTACTTTCCAAAATAATTGTACTTTAAATCCATGACTGTTATTGTCTGCATTTAGACTCTACTCTCTCAAAGCTAATTTTACAAGCTACAATAAAGCACTTCCCAGCATGTAACATTACTGTTCAAGTGTAGCTGTTACTTTTTATTTTTCAAGTGGAGTTGAATGATTAGTATAAGACTAGGAATTTAAATTGCCTCATCTCTAGTAAATGTTAATACATGCCCGATATGGCTCTCTGAAAGTATGGGTTATCTGGCAAGCCAACTGTATGTATACATATAATTATGTAAACACATTCTCCCCAGTGTGATTCAAGGAGATAAAATGCAGTGTAGTGGAAGTTTTTTTGATCACTGCCCTCACTGTGAGTTGCTTAAACATCCACCGTCTAGTTCTGAATCAAAGTCAGCAACTGTATAGGGATGCACAGTCCTGTGCATGGTAAAAATGTTTGCTGCATCACTTACAGTAAGAGCTGGTCACCTCTTGCTCCAGCTCTGTCTTGCACATTTTTCCCAACTGTAGCCGCGATATCTTTCTTAAGAAAGGTTTATTCCTTCATGTCTGTCTTTTTGTGGCTAAAAGTTCAGAAGAGTTGACTGCTGAATTGTACTCAGGTGTGCTTTAAACCACAGCTCAGTGCAGCTGACCTTCAGCAGACAGACAGTACACTGCAAGCCATGGTCGTTGTCGTGCTTGTTTTTCTGAGACTGTTCCTGTGGACAGTACCTGTGTCTTACACCTATAGGCTTCATTCTGCACTGAATCCATCCATAAAAAAAGGTCTGTCAGCACACACCTGTCAAAACCCATGATAACTATGCAGATTCTCTGCCATTATTGGCAGAGCTGTTCATATTATCTTGGCATTAAGCGATGATTCAAAGTTCAGTTCTACAGGAGGTATGGAAGAGGCGATATAGTGTCTTCCAAAAGTTGTGTATGAAGACTTGAACTAAGCTTAGATTTGTAGCATATTCAGGAGCCTATGTGGTTCCTGGTATAGGCTACCTGAGAAGCCGTGGCTTCTCACACTCTTGCTGCAGGTATTCTCCCTGCATGCAGTATGCATTCATTTGTGAGAGACCCCCAACAGCAGACAGGGGGGTCAACAGAGAAGTGAGCACCACTTTTAGCAAGTCTTTTCTTCCATCTATCCACCTACTTATTCACTTACCCATGCGTGCACCCATCTAGGCAAAAGTTTTGCTTTACCTATATTACTGGTAGATAAAGTAGCAAAACCCTCTAATCTAAATACATTTCAGCTCATTTCCTGATGAAGTGGAACATGCTGTGTGTCAACTTAATAATACAGCTATAATTGTTTCACAGAGAAGATTGCAGAGATAAAATCTTTCAGGCAGAGTTAAGAAGGCTAGATTTTTAATACCGTCTATCAATAATATATTGCTGCATATACCTCAGAATCTCAGCACCTCACAATCTCTTTATCCCAAAGTGGTAAATAAGTGAGGAAGTTGAACATAGTTTTAACATGGATTATTTAGGATTATTACATCTAATAAATCCAAAAAGCATATGTATTTCTCTCTGAAAGTCCAACAAATGCTGTGAAATTCCTGTATGGTTCCATGCACCGTGATCTTTCACAAGACATTAAGCTAATGATAATTCTCACAGGGATGAAGCTGCAGTTATCACAAGCAGCATTTTCAGATGAGGAAAATTGTTATAACAGCAAATAAGGCTGAGGAACAAGTAAACATGGAATAATAATTTTAAAAGGTGGATAAAGCTGACATAGTAAGACAAACTATCATTAATCATGCTAACTGCCATACTTTAGCATCTAGAAATAATGAGTTCAGTCTTTACAAGTGGAACTGGAAAATGGTGACTCTGAGAACATTTGGGATTTGTAGTGAACAAAAGAATTTCAACATAAACTGGTTGTGAAAATGCAGTTGCATGAAATGTTTATATACACATATGCAGCCTAATAGAAAGGAAACGGTGAGCTCTAATTCAGCAGAGAAGACAGGCCAAGAATGAAAACTGGAATGTAAAGGAAAACAATTAAAATAGAAAATTAGTTATACATTTTCTTTTACAGAGGGGTGGCAGTCACTGGAACCACCCACAAAAGGGAACACTAAATTTTCTGTGTTTTGTTGAATTCAGCTGAAGACAAACTGCTTTTAAAAAAAGATATTACTCGGCTATAACACAGCATGCTTGACTCAAGCACAGATTGCCAAATTGAGGAATACCCTCCACTTTTACTGAAGGGAGATAGAGCTAGTTTGTTTCCAAATTCTTAACGCCCCGCATGTTCTTGTGGCAGGTGGGCAGAGTCACCCTTAAAGGTGCTCAGGAACTTTGTTTCTTGAATGAGGGAAAAGACAATGTCAATAAACTGGTACTTGCTTATTCTAAAAGTGAAACTCCTATGCAAAACTTGGCATTAGCTATAAATTGGAATTTGCAATTCCTTGTGGTAGGTAGGGTTTCTCTCCCTCATGAAGGTATAAATATTGCAACATGTAGGTACCTAAACTAACACTAAGAATACATCCCATACAGTGGACATCTATTAGAGATCTGAAGTATGCAATAACCTGCTCTCTCAGTTTCTGTAACAGGGCTATTTGTACCTTTGTGGACTTACATTGTAAGGCAACATCTACCAGAAACACAGCTGGCAGAACAGGTGCTCCAAAGGCATGAAAATTGTGGTCCTGAACAAAACAAAAGAAAGTTAATTGAAAAAAATTGAATGATATAAAGGACCCATATTGGTCCATATGGTCCAGCAGTATCCCAAAGTCTGCAATGTTTTTATGAATGACTAAGCACTGGCAGAAGTACGTCTGATTAAATACATCATCGGAGGTAGCATCTGGAGGCTGTATGAAACCCTAGAAACTATTGCCTTGGCCTTTATTTGTCAGTGGTTTATTATCCAAAATAAAGAAGGTTTGATTGCAGTTGAAAACTGTTCTTTGCTGAATGAACTGGCAGAGACGAAAGCAAGACAGACAAACACACTCAAGCTGACTATGACTCACCTGAGGGCACATATCACACATGCCACTAATCTTGATAGAAACAACATAAGTGTTGCTCCTCTGCTAACACCAGTGAAACAAGCCTGGAAGACTGATGCTACCATGCGTCTTGATTTCTGAATTCGGTTCCATGTGTGTTCCTTCTATAAAAACAGCAATATGAAGCCCCTGGTCCTTGATTTTGTTACTGGTGAGCTCATTCAACAATTTCTATTCATTTATCACGGCACAAGAAATAAAAGCATACAGAATGGCACAGGCTTATTTTTAATGTGGTAATAATAGCTAGACAAATTAAATGTTGCCTTTTTTGTTGCAAAATGTGGACATCCCAAAAGCAAAACTTGGCCTTCACAGGTAATGTTTGTGAAGATAATGCCAGATATTCCCTGCCACCTGTTTGTGAAATTGTTTGGAGACTGTTAATTACATCCCTCTAATACTTTGCATTTCAGTTCACCTGAAAGATCAGAGTTCTCTTCATCTCCTTAGATAGCTGATAATTAGAAAGATAAATAGAATACCTCTGCTCATCACCCTTCCACTTCTGTTAAATATTCTGTCACTTTTTAGCCTTCTGCCTCTGAATCAGGATTTCTTAGCATTAAACATGAATGCCAAATACCTTCATGCAAACTTATCTATAGAAGATCCAGAATGAGCACTGCCAAATGATTAAAGCAAAGGTGAAACCATCATATCAAACTAATTCCACTAATGTCGCTTGATAATAGCATCTAGTGGCCAAAGACTTAGCCATTCCAAATACCAAATGAAAAATAATTGTTCACCTTTTATTGAAATATTAATCTTGATATTCTTCTTATTATAACACTTCTGAAAGCAATATCCAAGAGTATAATATCTATATACATGTAATCTTTGTTTTATAAGTTGATAAAATATGAAACTAAAGTATAAAGACATTAAAAATTAGCATATTTATTGCAACTTTTATGAGACATGCTGCTGCAAAACACATAAAATCCTCTAGGATAAATCTACATCTGGTGCTGTCTTGATAACTATTTAATTTACAATGGTGTAATATTTATATAAGCTCTTCTTTTAAAGAAATAGCTGATGTCTAGTATTCTTTTGTATGAGGTATAGTCTTTCATTTGCTGCTGGAAGCTACTGGTGCAGTGCATCAGTATGAAAGTAAAATATGTGTATGCCTGGATGTCAGTTAATTTTTAGAAGTGAAATACCTAGTTCCTATCGTTCATTTTCTACTTCAGTGTAGTTTTGCTGCTCATGTGCAATGTCAGCCATCCCTTAAAACATTCACTTTTCCAATTTTTTTTTCTCCAAAAGTCTCTTTTTCTGATTTAAACAAAAGGATATTTTATCGCTACGGATAGCAAAGCAAAAACTGAAAAGTTTGGAATCTTGTTGTGAAGTTTTAGATTCAGATCACCTCCCCTTATTTAAATTCTCACTAAAATCTCAAGATTTCCTAGAAACTGGTACACAGAAATTGCTACATCTCAACAGCTTTTTCCCCACCCTAGTCAGTCCAGGGATGGTTAGTTTGTGGCTGCCAGGAAACACTCACTCTTGCAGTGTAGGAAGGCAGGGCATTAACTGTGTCTTGTGTCCTGCTCTGGAGATGTTCTGATGTCAGTGAGCTGAATAATCCTAATGTGACCTTTTAAAGGATGAAGTCCTACTGAGAATGACAATGCAAGGTAATCCAGACATCTAGCTTTGTTATCCTCTTCTGTTTTCTGGTAGAGCAATCCGAGCATCTATGAACTACTGAAAAGCCTGCTCCCCTCAGGGCTCTGGAAAGTGTCTTGCAGCTCACTGTCATAAAATATTGATATAGACCTTATGAGCCAGAAATTCTGGCAATCCTGTTCTTGCCAATAATTATGATAACAACTTGAAAATAGTAATTAAGTATGGATGCAATAGTGGCATACTAGAATATTTGTGTTAAGTTATAGAACTAACTTGCAGTTTCACAAAAGTCAATGGATCAATATGAACTTAGTTTGGAACTTGATTAGTATATGATTATTTTTTATTTTTAGAACAAAACCTCAATATACATTTATTTCACTATTTTTCTGGTTAGTTGCAAAAGCATCTTTCTTCCAGAAATGAAAAAAACTGATTTCCTTGACTACCAAAATATTCTGTGGATCAGAGAGCTTAGGCTTAATTTTTTTCCAACAGCATTTAAAAAAAATTTCAAATATTTTTCTTAGCTTTCTGAAAGACAAGAAGGTGGACAAAATTAGTAGAACAGATGTTTTTTGTTGATGTAAACAATGGCCCAAGGAAGCTGCCTGAGAGCCATAGGAAGATTAAGTAAAGAGAAGGAGAACAGGCTTCTTTAAAGAAAAGTGAACACTTGGAATGTGATGAATGTAAAATATTATTGTAATTTTGACTCTTCTCTTGTGTGTGAGACCAGGAGATAAAAAGTAATAACTTACTAGAATATTCACCTTATTTTTGCATTAAGGCTTTAAATTAAGATTCAAGTAAGCCTCTAAAATTTAGAATGCATATCACTGCTGAACTTTTAAACCTTTGAATTTTGCCAATAACTAATCTTGACAGAGCTATTATAAAGAGGGGAACCATACCAGATTTGTTTACACACTTCCTCTTTGATCTACTGACTTTGAATGTAATTATTATTTCAGAATTAATATCTTGTCACTGGGTATATGACTCTCACATTGTTGTTTTCTTTGGTCTAATGAACCCAATGTACTTCTCAAAATCTTTTCTTTTACATGGAAGGTCCAAAGGGACCTATTCCTTATTCTTTTCTATTAATTTTAATTCTTTATCAATTGAACTTACATAATTACTATGCCTATCCATTCACAATATAGTATCTTGAATACTGTCCAGTTAGTCAAGATTTCCACTGTGCTTCTGTCTGCTTATTAGCATTGAACACTGAATAACAAACACATACTGACCTATGCATACAGTGCTCTTAAACTAGCTCCTGTCTTCCTAGTTTATGTAGAACCACAGCTGGCGCCCATTATGGAAAGAGAATAGTTCATAATTGCACCAAATGTACATACTGCTTCTCTTTCAGATTTACTTTTTTTTTTTTTTTTTCCCTTAACCTGGAAAGTTTAATCAGCTGTTTTACTTTAACCATACTACAGACACTAAGCAATTTGTTTTTACAAGAACTGATTCTTGCCTACAGGTGGACTATGCCTGCAGAAGTTAAAAAACTGAATAATATTAGAACTTTGATAAATATTTGAAGGATAAATTCAGGAGCTATCAGACTTGTCAGGAATGTGGGCCATGCACTGTTTTGTTCTCAGAGGACTGGAGGGCAAAAACACATATTGGGCCAACGACCCGCATTCAGAATGGTAGTAGACATTGATTGTACTTAGTGTTTGCTTCAAAGTTATTTAAAGTCAAAGGTTTTTATCTTGCTTTTAGTGTATGCTCTCTTGTCCTCTCAATTCTGTTTGCCCAGTAGCAATGGAAGAGTAGAAATATAGCTATGCATAGCTGTGACTTTCTCTTATTGTAGGCCTGTATACATGCTCTTAAGTCAAGGAGAAGCACAAGTTTCTGGTCTTCTCTTTGACTAGCTATTTGTACCCTGCTGTCCTTCCCACATCTTGTGATATATCCCTCTTGAGGACATCTTGCCCTCCATATTTCCTTCTGATTTATTTTACTAATTTTTCTTCTATATTTCTAGATGCAGACTGGACTATAAGTATTAAGTCAATGTCCATTAAATACTTTTTCTCATTTTATTTTCAGTTATGTTTCAAAAAATCCAGTCAATAAGTAGAACACATAGCAAGGATCAGAAGATACCTTGAATGTTTTTAATGACATTTTAGTAAAAATACTACAGAGGTTTTCATAATTTGAATTTTTCTTTGTTATTTGGTGTAGTGAGGAAAATAATATGTCTCCAGCTTCAGTGCTACAAAAAAATTTTCTTGAGAAGTCTTCTTAAATTTGTATCCTTACCACACTAAAGATCCATGCATGGCTTCAGCACTCGTAGATGTCTGCTTTTCTTACCTGTACCAACATTTCATCTTTCCTGGGAGTTTGTTTTTTTTAAAAAAAAAAAATAAAAAATCAAGGTCTGAAATTTCTTAGTAAATTTTAAATTTGCCTTTGTGTGTCAAGGTTAATGTCTGATTCAGAATCCTGAATGAGATGCAGAAGCTTTGCAACCCCTTTCCCTCCCCCCTTCCTAGGGATTTAGCTGCCTGTATTTAAGGTCTGCTCTGTTGTGCCAGAGCTGTGTGGTCTCAGACCTGAGTGCTGTGAGAAGAGCTGTGAGAATGCACTTTGGGGGCCTCCTGCCCTTGGCTTGGGGGCTACATTAAACCTGAGAACCTCACTCAAGGCTTTGATATTGACTTCTGGGATGTTATCAAGAGGATTTGTTGTTCTTACTAAATAAGAGCATTTTCAAGTAAAACTTCAATTTGTATGACTACATCTGATTTTTCGATCATACTTTTCCTTCATTTTCCTCTGACTTCCTCTTTGTTTTTTCTTTTCAATTTTATTTCAGCTGTACTGTAATTTGGTAAACTGAATACACATCTTTCTATTGAACAGTAATTTCAACTTGTGGGGTTTTTTTATCCTGCATTTGTTTTATTTCTCTATTTCTTGTCTCATATTCATATGGTATTTAGTTCTTTTCATGCCTCCTTGGCATTATTGAAGACTTTGTTGATCTTTTCTGTATTCTCAGGTCATCTCATCTATGTTCACTTAAATGGTTTGAGGCTAGAATAAGAATGTAGATCAGCACCTGGTTTTATACTGATGTCTCCTATGGTTTGACTTCACATTTCAATCTCTAAATTACTTTATGGCAATGTTTAGAAGTTCCTGAGATTTTAATTTGCTAATGATTTGGCTTCCAGTTTTAGTCTTGAAACTTACTGAAAAAATCTTTTATATGTATATTTATTAGGGATTCCCCAGTTTTTCCAAATGTTATTTGCTGTTCTTATAGAGAAACTGCAACAATTCTTTAGCCGGCCTTACATACCACAGCAATGAAACATTTTTATACATGTGTAAAGACTGATTCATAACATGTTTGAAGATTTTATTCAAGAACTTGTTTGTAGTTAAAAAGAAAGAGCATAGGAAAAAATCAAGAGTAACTGTGAGCACAGACATTCTGAGATTTAGCTGTTTATATCATCCATTAAAATTTCTTGGAACAGAATTCATCAGTACTCATCAGCATTCTGTCCAATCTCCTCTCAAGTCCTTACAGTTTCATGGATCATTTACCCAATTATCCAGTATAGATTCTGGGTTGCTTGGAAAATCCCACAACAAAATTTTTTTGATAATTATAAAAAGCAATAATAAATCATCCAGTGATGAGATACCACAGCAAGATGGAGACTGTAGCAATTCAGTCCAATAATGATTCTGGATTATGATTGGCATTGACACAGAGTATTTTTCCAGCTATCTCCAGAGTTCTAAGGCTCATTAAAAATAAACAAACAAAAACCCCCAAAGTATTGTGAAATAGAGAAGCAATTGTTTCAACCTGAGCATGATCTTATCACTTACTCTTTGAACATAAGAATCCATTTTCAAAAAGTCTTTGTCAGTTCTAAAGCACCGTCAAAGGAGTCCTGAGCAATAGTGCAAACAGAAACAACTGATGAGACCCTTCACTGTTACAGCTTTAATGCACTTAAACAGAAAGAGCTCCAGCAAGACAATTACTTCAGTCAAGCATCACATACAGACAGCTTCTGTACGTACAGTCAAATTTTAAGTTACATGTGACCATTTCTGTTCAAGGTTTAGTGATTTTAGTGAAACAATAGGAGATCAGATTCCCTGACACTGATTTCTCCTCTGACAGAAAACAGACTTGAAAGACTCATCTAGGAGTTACTGCTTGTTGGAAGGAAAAGTGTCTGTAAAAAAAAGAAAATTAACTGGTTTCAACACAGTCCTTTGCACTATAGTCCTTAGACATTACTGGTTTTATGATTATTTATCTTGTGAAGGAAGGTTTGACAGAAATTTCAGCTAAAGCCTATATAGCTGTTTACATTTATAAATATGTTATTTCTGTAATCAATCAATCAAATGCCATTAAAAAAACCCAAGCACCCCTGAAAGTGACAAATTCTAAAGAAAGCAGAACCTGGAACTCACTATAGAACTAAGAGTGATGCCCACATTCTTCCCACAGGGCTTGTTGGATAATTTCTTGTTAAACACCTCCATTAATGGACTAAAGAGTTTGTCAATGAGCTGAGATGGTGTGATGTTTTTATCTTGTAACTACATGTTAGCAAACATAAGAAGTAAGTAATCCTGTACAGATGGAAAGCTGGATGACAATTTTCTTCTATCCCTGCAGACTATGAATATACTTTTTGGTTAAATTAGCACTGTAATATCAACAAAAAGCAGTTGCATTGCTGAGATTCCTCAGGATATTTTATGCTTTTTATGCAGTGTAATATATTATGCATCTAGGCTTCACAGTGTGATGCTCTCATAGTAGAAAAGTTCTGAAAGCAGAATGACCCTTTGGTTTAAATCATACTTTTGACATTTAGTTGTGACCTGGGTTGGCTAAACAGTTTACTCATTATATTATGAGTATTAGTTGAATGGACCATGCATGAATGCATACACTTAAAAAGGAAAGATCTTGGTTTGCCATCAGGTTGCCATCATTTTGGTACCTCTTGTTTCCTACAAATATGATGCAGCAACCTGAAAATGTGTTGTAATATTACTAGAGAAACATTAATTCCATTGTTCCTTTAAAAGGCTCAAGGTTAGTTCTATAATAAATGTTAGTTCACTGTAACCCTGTCAGAAAGATCTATGCAACTGCACAAGATAAGTATTTGGTCCCAAGATTTTAATAAAATAAAATGAAAGTTAAACAAAATGCCTGTATCTGAACAAATTAATGCATTTACATTGCAGGTATGAGAGTCTTTCAAGAGCTTTTAACTGACAGAACTATAGCTTCAAAACTCAAAGAAAAATGAAAGTCAACTATTTCAAGGAGTAAATTTGCAATTTTCATTTTATAGTCAATTGGTTTAGATGAATTGAGTTTATGTCTTAAAGTCCCAGCCTTGGGAAAAGACAACCTTTTTCCTTCTGGAGCATTCTGAATTCAGCAAGTATTTATCATTTTGCAAGGTTTGTGGGAGACTGTTTAATAGTTTGCTGACTTCAAATCACAGAATGGTCTGGGTTGGAAGGAACCTCTGATGATCATCTAGTCCAACCCTCTGTTAAAGCAGATTCACCTAAAGCAGGTTGCACAGGATCATGTCCAGTCAGGTTTTGAATGTCTCCAGAGAAGAAGACTCCACAACCTCTCTGGGCAGCCTATTCCAGCACTCTGTCACCCTCAAAATGAAGAATTTCTTCCTCATACTCAGATGGAACGTCCTATGTTGCACTTTGTGCCCGTTGCCCCTTGTCCTGTCACTGGGCACCACTGAAAAGAGCCTGGCCCCATCCTCTTGACACTCATCCTTAAGATATTTGTAAACATTGATAAGATCCCCTCCCTTCTCTGCTCCAGGTTAAACAGCCCCAGCTCTCGGAGCCTTTCCTCATAAGGGAGATGCTCCAGTCCCCTCGTCATCTTTGTAGTCCTCCACTAGACCCTCTCCAGTGGTTCCCTGCCCCTCTTAAACTGGGGAGCCCAGAACTGGGCACAGCACTGCAGATGCAGCCTCACCAGGGCAGAGGAGAGGGGGACGATCACCTCCTTCCACCTGCTGGCCATGCTCCTCCTAATGCAGCCCAGGGTGATCCCATTTGCCTTCTTGGTCACAAGGACACACTGCTGGCTTGTGGTCAGCTTGCTGTCCACCAGAACTCCCAGGTCCTCTGCAGAGCTGACTTCCAAGAGGTCAGCCCCCAGCCTGTACTGGTGCAAGAGGTTGTTCCTCCCCAAGTGCAGGACCCTACACTTGCCTTGGCTGAACCTCATTGGGTTCCATTCTGCCCAGCTCTCCAGCCTGGCCAGGTCTCGCTGAATGGCAGTGCAGCCTTCTGGGGTGTCAGCCACTCCTCCCCATTTTGTATCATCAGTGAACTTGCTGAGGGCACACTCTGTCCCTCCATCCAGGTCATGGATGAATAAGTTGAACAGGACTGGACCCAGCACTGACCCCTGGGGCACCACTGGCTACAGGCCTCCAACAAGACTCTGTGCCATTGATCACAGCACTAAATCAGATCTAAACTTCTGTAAGTCTTTTCTAGGTCTTCTTGACCATAACTTTAATTTGTGCAAAATTTTACTGAGAAGAACTTCAGGCAGTAGGAGTATTTTCTTCATATTGTAGTTCTTTCCCAGTTTATTATGTTCCACAATTTCAGTCTAGGTAACAGTGACATTTGCAGTCCAAAACCAAGATAAAGTATCCTTTATGTGAAGTCTGTTTTCTTTATTCTCTACACCAAACTATCCCCTCTTTCAGATCTGCATTATATTCTAACCAATCAGAATGAGGAGGTTTCATACTGAATTTAATGAACATATTCAGACACCCAAGTTGTTCACAACAGAGCACCAAGTGAGCGCTTTTGCCAGCAAAGAGGCAGTGAATTCAGCCTGGAGTTCCACCTTGGGCTAGCTAGCCCTGTTTTGCAGTGTAAAGTCAACATGAAAGTTTAAATAGTTTAGGATTTTCTCCTTCAGTAGATCCTTTTCACTGATACATATCATCCTATTGTCACAGTTAAGAATGCTGAAATTCACAGTGTGTGCATCTTTAGGGATCTTAGCACTACATGTGCTCTGAGCATCCCTAGCATCAGTGTTCACTCCTTTTCTAATTTTCAGGGTTGTGTATTTTACTATCTTGCACAAGCCTTTAGAACATGGAATAAGTGCTTATGAAATAGATGTAAAGAACTTTGTAGATCCCTACAAAGAAAATAAGGAACAGAAAAAGATGACCTATAGTACAGAAGTGAATTATTATGACAGTCACATGATAAGTGGTATTTTCTATACTCTGTTCCACAATACAATTTGGAATGTATTCCTGTTTTACACTGCCCTTTTAAAGGTATGAGGGAAGTAAATACATCCTCTCTTATACATTTCACACACACACATACATTTATTGAAGTATAAAATGTAGAATCAGAAAACCAAAACAATGTCTCTCATTCCATGATTTAAATTTTAATTTAAAGTTAAAACATCCCAATTATGTAGAAATAGTTATTGCAGTCAGTCTTTACCAGAAGACCTATTTTCGCTTGCCTCATCCTACAGTAATTAAGTAAATGGGTCAGATCCATCTCACTGTAAAAAAGCCTACTCTTTATGACTGACTGTAAAGGAGTCTAGACAACTATTTTGGATGATGATGTCTAAACTTGGACAGAGAAGTCCTATTCCAGAAGTTTAGTTAAAAGTGGTCTACAAAAGCTTAACCACTGTGAAAGAATGTGTCCAGTTTTCCTCTGCATTTTGAAACAGCTGTGATGGTCAATGTAGCAGTGATGTACCTGTTACTGTCACTGTGAAAGTCACTGAACTATGATGAAATTGTATATCTTGGAAATATAGTAATATGCTTGCATTTTAATAAGAAATTTAGACACTGACAGTTAAAACATCTGAAGATCGATATACTAATAAGCTTTTTAAGAGAGATTAGGTTATGTAAATGGGACTCATCTCACTTAACTTTGGATGCTTGAAACTTAAACCTTCACATTTGTGTTTGTTGTTTTATGTTCTGATCATATATGATTCAACCGAGTATCTAAAAGTTGATAATTGTGTTCCACTGACTAAAAAAGAGATTGGTTGACCTGCTCAGGTTGTACATGCTTTTTAGTTAGACCTTATCCCATTTGACAAATCAAAGTTGGTAGAAATTGTCACTGTTTTATAAATTCTAAACCTTTAAATCTGCACATAGTATTTAACTCTTCCAAAAGAAATAGAAAACGAAAAGGAAAAAGAAAAAGAAAAAGAAAAAGAAAAGGAAAAGGAAAAAGAAAAAGAGAACAAGATCTCCAGGAGGCAATATTCTTCTTTAAGCTTTTAGTGTCTTGAATCTCCTTAACTTACTTCAGTGAATTCTGACAACTTGTGCAACTAAACCCAGACTTTGAGAAAGCCAATGATTAAAAAAAAGTTATGTATCCAAGGCCATGGCTGAATCCATGAAACACCTGCTAACTGCATACTAGTTTGTACATAAAGTAAGTAAACTTTGTGTCAGAAAACAGCCTCCTTATTTCAGGGCAAATCCAAAGACATCAGTGACTAGAAGTTTTGATAGAACCTGACTAATAGCTGAAACACCCCTAAACTGATTTTCATCCCTTCCTTCCTCCTTCCTCTCTTTCTTGTAAAGTTTTAATTCTCATGCTTATGTCTTAAGCCATTCTGTTGCCTTCAACAAACTTTGGATCAGATCATCAAACCAGACATTCCCTCCCCTGAACCAAACCTAGCTTCATACCCATTTTAAAAACTCATCTCCAATGTAAAAAGATGAGTGAATTGACAGAAATCACCTGTACTTGCAGATGTGTCAACATTCTGTGTTTCTGTGAAGCATAACAATATCCTTTGAGAGTCTTGCTTGATTTAACTCTACCAAAACATATTCATATTGTTCAGCTGTAAGACCTTTTCTGAGAAAAGACTTCAGGAGACTGGTAATCTATCATATGTTCTACTTGACTGGTTATAAGAAAAATACTTCATGTTTTATGAGTTGCCTATCACTGTCTGACTGTGTTTGTATGCCAGCAGGGAAAACTAAAACCAAGAACTTTGTAAAATCGTTATTACTAAGGAGCTACATTTTAGCCTTTTTAATTAAACTGTACAATTATTGCTAAATGTTCTGTCCATCTAATCATGGTTATGTAAGGTTACTGATCAAGCAGAGTGATGTAGTCAGCATGATAGACCAACAAGATCTTTTTAAGAAATGCAACAGGTGAAATGGATAAAAGAAAGATTCTTCAAAGAGCAGGTAAAGTTTTCAGGCATTTAGTCACAGAGGCCAGAAGAGATGGATTACTGGTACTTATGGTAAAAGAGGTATTGATGTGGTGCTTAGGGACATGGTTTAGTGGTAGACTTGGCAGTGTTAGGTTTACAGTTGAACTCAATGATCTTAAAGGCCTTTTCCAACCTAAACGCTTCTATGATTCTATGATCATTAGTGTAAGGAATATTTCTTTGGTTCTAAGTCCTGGCATTTATTCTCTCCTCCCAGTCTCAAAGTGGCTGAAAATTCTTAGAGTACATTGAATATTAGAACCACAACAGAAATGCAAATCAGAATAAAGCTGGATATGAACCTTTTTGAAATATTAGTAAGCATAATGAAAAATGTCTCCTTCTAACCTCTCAACTGCATTGGGGCTGTTAATGCTGGTGAAATCACTTCCAGATGGCATTTATTTTCAAGCACACATGTTAAATACAAAGTTTCACAGCTCTCATTATGGAAAACAGGTAACTTTTATTCATCTGTCTTTGATGATGACCCAGCCCCAGGTGCTTTAGTAAAATTTATTACTTATTTTTTACTACTTCCTTATTACTATCTCACAGAACAAGAGGAAACCTTCATTTAATCAAACTGTTTGTGGAGTAATATGTTAGCTATTTACCTCCTGAGATTTAGGGATAAATTTGGAGAGAGACATGGAATTAGTTTAGTGTGGATTTATCTCTGTTCCCTTAGTAATATTTATTCACTATCACCATCTTTAGCATTTAAAAGCCAGGGACTGAGATATTAAAGGCCAAATACACCCTTACAGAAAGGGGGATGCACCTGAACAATCAAATGCATGACAAAAAAAGTAAGCCAAAAATAATTTGCAAGGAAGCAAAAATTTTGAAAAAAAATGTATAGCTTTTGCTACTGAAGTTAATGTTTTTGCCAATGAAATGGAAATAACACTATGTCTCTATGCCAAAGTGAAGACTGCTAGCAGTTTAAGTTGCTTAAAATCAGCTGTTGGTAAATGCTAGGCTATAATCCTGTGACAGAACTGCAAAACAAGAACAAATTATTCTAGGAATTTAATGGTTAAACACTTGATAAAAAGCTGTTTTCTTTACTAACTAAGATAAGTAGTCTGGGAGAGATTCAGAGCCCAGTGAGGGTTTATGAGTAACATCAGTCAAGACCTCCATCATCTTTTTTTCACTTTGGGAAGACTGTAGCTTCTGCTATATTATTGCTATTATTTTTCTGTTTATTAAATTGCATAGGACTACCCACTGAGGAGTTGAGGGTTTCCTATTTAATTTGCTAATTTCTTATGTAATTTATAAATACATGCTTCTTTACTTAAGCATGAAAGGACAGGATGAACACTGTAGGGGAAATGGCAGGCAAAACCACTAGTTTTGAACTACATCGGGATGAATTATAGATAGACTATAACAAGAGATTTCCATTTTGTGAGCCTCTAGCTAAGGAACTGCAGCTCAAAGTGCAAGATTAGAAATGGTTGGTTTTGGAAAAGCACACTGCACTGGTTTAGCCAGCTTTGCCAATGTTGGACACATTGTAGTATTAGTAAGATTCTTTTAGCAAAAAGGGTTAGCACTGCTCTTTCACAATGTAATAGCAAAACATTTTCAATGCTATGACATAAAAAGAAGTGATTCAGAATGTGAAGAAATTCTTCTTAAAAGTATTTTTGTGTTCTGAATGACTACAATTGTAGGTACTTCAAATTCTTATTTCCTTGTAGAGGTTTATGTATGGTTTTCCTAAACTAAAGTTGTAGGGAAAAAAGTAATTAGATTTTGAAATACATGTTTCCCAAACCTGCAGTTACCATGAAATAACAGATAATACTACCTACAAGGTGTATTTACAAACAAGAAAGTAAATAAAACCAACCTGAACTGGTTCTTTAGATAATTTACTAGGCAGATCTTCATATTAGTTCCAGGTATGTGGGTGTCTTAGATTTCAGATACCAAGTGATTTAATCCAAGTTTATTCTGCTCCTTTGGGTGTTATAGACCAGCTGGTTAGACTGTTGCAAGACACCTTTTACCTGCCACGGAGAGGTCTATGTGAAATTATCAGCTCAAATCTTCTGCCTGTGAGACCTGGGGAAAAACCTGCTGCTCGAAGTTCTAAACTTTATTTAATCATCTGACTCACAGTGCTATCTACTGTAAAATGTAGGGAGTTACATGAAAATGTTCTTATAATTTGTGGAAATGTTCCCATCTCTGGTTAAAAGTGGAAAACTAAGAATTACTGCATTTGTTCATATGTGTTTCAACTATGTAAGATGCAGTCGGGTATAAGAAATTATTGTAAGAGCTAGCTTCCACTTGGGGTTTTTTGCACTTTGTCTCAGTTCCCTCTTCAGTAATTTTTAGAACTGTCCCTGTCCTTTTTGTTGTTGTGGTTGTGTTTTCCAATTGTAAAAGTCTTGTCAATAAAACGTGGAAGATGAGAGTAACATTAATTCTAGTTCTTTCTTCTTGGATTTATGTAAAGTCTGAAAGAAACAAAAACAGTAAAGCATTTGACCACAAATTAAGTCTTGAAACGATGTGCTTGTTTCCTCCTTCTCACTGTTCATCATAAATTCATCTTGTTGAAATAAAAATTTTCATTTGATTTAGATATTCTTCCAGAAGGACTTCTAACAGGGAATGTTAAGTTTGGAAAAGGAGATGTGTCTCTTTTCCACCAAGAGATACCCGACTAGTGCCTCTTACCTATTAGGGAGAAAAAAAATACATGCTGAAAGTGAAGGGACGGTGCCTTTTTTAAAATCTTTAAATTTTTTTAGTAAATCTAGGAGACTGGGAAGTTTCTCAGCCTCTCTTTATCTCTTTAGACTGGACATTGGTTTTGATAAAGAATGACTGTCTCATCCTCTGTGTTCTCAAGGTTCATTCATTGATGTCAATGTTCATCAGTTATAGACATATGAACAAGCCAAATTAGGAGTAAAATGCTAATTAGAATGATTGCAGACTGTGAGTTTAAATCATAAAGACATTTTGCATTATACATAGTCTTAAGGAGAATCAAACTCTCATAAATTATCCAAGAATACCTTGTGTGGTTCTTTTTGTCTTCAGGAGGACTTCACTCCTTCTGCCTGTTGTTCCAACATAGCGTCTTCTCTCAGCTTTCAAGCAATTCAAGTAAGTTTAAAGTATTTTCTTTCTGATACTTATCTTCAGTTCTTCCCTTCCTCCAAGGAGCCTTTCAACTCAGGAACACTTTTCAGTTTCTCTTACCCTTTCTGATTTTCACTTTCTGTTTCCATTCCAAGTTCAGGTTCTGCTCTTCACAGAACTGGTTCATCATCTCTTGCTTGTCCTGCCCTTTCTTTCAGAATAGTATGTCCAACAACCTTTTTTCTCTCAGCAAGTTTAAAATTCCAGTTTTAGCAATCTCAAATAATGAAATACAAGCCCTCCTTTGTCCCTCTCACTTCTAGAAGATTTTCCTGGATAACAGGTTTCAACAATATATTGAAATTAAGCTATCAAGATAATTTTGGGTGTGTCAGAACCTGGGAATTAGGCAGTCTTCATCAATGAAATGTAATCATAATTTCTCAGCCTGCATATGGGTACTAACATAACCTTCAGAGAAAGAGGGTCCTTGCACAACCTTGAATGGTTTCACAGAATCATAGAATCATTTAGATTGGAAAAGACCTTTAAGATCATCAAGTCCAACCGTTAACCCAGGACTGCCAAGTCCACCACTATACCTGGTTCCTAAGCACCACATCTACACATTTTTTAAACACTTCCAGGGATGATGATTCCACCACCTCCTTAGGCAGACTGTTCTAATGCTTGATGACCCTTTCAGGGAAGAAATTTTTCCTAATATCCAAAATAAACCTTCCCTGGCACAACCTGAGGTGGTTTCTTCTCCTCCTGTTGCTTGTTATGTGGGAGAAGAGACTTACACCCACCTTGCTACAGCCTCCTTTCAGGTAGTTGTAGTCAGTTAGCTTCTTAGTTTTAGTTAGTTAATTAGTTTTAGTTTCTTAGTTCATTAACTTACTTGCTTAGTTCTTAGTTTCTCTAAGTCAGATTCTAATTTGACAAGGTGTTTAAGCACATTTGAAACATGATGACTACAATGCTCAAGTTGCTCTCCCAGAAGCTAAGACTTTTGTTCTAAAAACTCACATGGAAGTGAAACTTGCCACTTCTTCCTCGCAGTTGAATAAGATAGGAAAGAAATTAAGGAATTAAAGTGCTTATAAATGCCTAAAATGTTAAAAGTATTGGATAAATATGAGTTTGGATAAATAAGACTTTTAATAACTTAATTAAGGTGTTTATTTTTACATATTATTTGTGGCCCCATTACATCACTTATGGCTATCATTGCTAAAGTAGGTCATTATTCTGTTTTATAATACAGTGCCAGGGTATGTAACTTCCTATCTACTTAAAATGCATATTGTAGAGGAATATGCCCCAGGGAGTATTTTCACATACTAGAAAGGGCTTTCCATATCTGATAAACTGCTTAGGTTTGAATAGTGGAGCAATTTCCTTGCCTCCCCTGAAATGGACCAAATACACTTTATATAGTCTAACTAAAATAATTTCAAGGTAGATTAGGAGCATAGGCTTGCTTTAGGTGAAAATCACTTTTCAAAACCTCAAAGAGATTTAAACACTGCACAGATCTTGTAATTCTCTACACACTAGTAAACTTTAATTCTTCTATTCTGAGAATTTGAAGTCAATTGAGCACCTTTTAACAGGTGTCCTAGTGAGCAGCTAGTATTGAGGGCTGTTTGCCTGTCACCACAACCAATATGCAGTATGTAGTGCCATATATCCCAATCTTGACAATGGATTCACATCTATTTCTAAATCCTAGGAAAAGGAATGAGATTAATTATAATTAATCAGACTGTATAATAGATTACTTGGTTTAAATGGCTGCATATTTGAGGACAGAGCCCTACTGTCAGCTGTATATTAAACACAAAAATATTACCTGTGAATCCTATTTGTATTATGGGCATTTGGAACAATATATAGCACAAATTCTCCTGCTATGTTCCCCCCTGAAAATTAGTTCTATAAATTCACAGTGGATAAGTGACTCAGATACTTGAAAAAAACACCACAATTCTCTTTTAATATTGTAAATGTGATCAACAAACAAAAAGTTCCCCATGTATGGAGAGTTTGGGTATATTGCCAGTAGACTAGCAATTTAACTATACAGCTGAACAAAACCTGTTGCAGCTTATTGATGCATGATAAATTTTAATCTTTTATACAATATATTCTAAGAGACACATGAAAAAAGCACAGTTATTACTGAAGTTTAAATCTTATTGGAATAATAACTCAGTTGCAAAGTAAAATCAAAGGTTTTTTCCCATTTTTAGAATGTCCTCTTCCTTTACAGTTCAAAGTTACCTATCTATTGGGCATTATCTCATACTAGGGAAACTTCCACTCCCCACTAATTAGACTAAAGCCTGATTCTTATTATCGATTGGAGTACTGCTTAAGGCTGTATTATAAGGTGGTGTATCCAGTTCTT
Source organism: Falco naumanni (assembly GCF_017639655.2). NCBI lineage: Eukaryota > Metazoa > Chordata > Aves > Falconiformes > Falconidae > Falco > Falco naumanni. The sequence continues at coordinate 69,804,170 of NC_054059.1, read as the reverse complement.
GTTTAAGACATAAACCAGAAATTTTGCTTGTAGATATTTCAGAATTGTACTTGTAAGAATTAACTGGTTTGGTTTGTTTGTTTTTTAAAATTATTCAATTTTGTACCCATTATGATTACTTCTGAGTCTAGATGCAAAACTAAGTCTCAATCATGTAATTGGCTCCACTTAGGCTCCATCTTTACATTTTTTCAAAGCTTCATTTATTGCCACAGGGTTTTCTTGGTCCAGCGATTAATATTTTATTCCATGCATCTAAAGTAGTACTGGATTTGTAAAAAGCTAGACATACACAAATTCATTAAGTCTATAGAATACATATTCCTACATGTATTTTTTCTCTAAAAGTGGGGAGGGGAAATTCTGTCGGGCTCAAAGAACAAAGCACAAGGATAAAGCATTAGATAAAATATATTGGTATTCATAAACAAGACTATAGAGTTCTGAGAACAAGCCTGGACAAGACATGTCATTTGCATAAGCAAAATAGAATGTAAAAGTTAACGCAAAACAATTTTATTGATATGCTGTTGAACTGTAAGGAGAGAAAAAAAAAAAAGACTCCTCTAGAATCTTTTATGTCCTGCTACCCTGCTATTGCATATTTGTTAGTGCAAGTATTAATGATCTGGCTGCCTCATTTAAATATTTGATGAAGACAATATAGGAGAAACTGCAGAAATAGTGGTGGTTAGGCCCAGAATTTAGAATGTGCCTCAACAAATTGAAAAAGTGTTCTGGAAAAAAAAGAATAATATTGAACAGGGATGAGCACAAGATTCTACACTTGGGAAAGAATGAGTAGCTCAGCAAATCCAAATGAGAAAACAGCTAGTCAGGGGGGTAGTTAAGCAGAAAACACCTAGACATTATTGTGACAAGACAAATATGAACCTACAATATCATGCTGTTTCAAAGGAATCAAATATTATATTGGGATTTCCGAATAAGATGGGAACTTGAAAACAGTAATAATACTGTTTCCTTCCATTCACTGCTTTTATTGTGGTCTTTTCTGTACTATATACAGTTCTGCACACTAATGCAATGGTATGGACCAAGTAGAAACATTCTGGCAAAAGCACTTATAACTATGAGATGCTTAGAAATTGTCTAGAGAAGAGTAGACTAGGCTGGGACACAAGATAATCAGAATCACAGAATGGTTGAGACTGGAAGGGACCTTTGGAGGTCATCTAGTCCAAGCCCCCCCAGTCAAGCAGGGTCACCTACAGCCAGTTGCCCAGGACCATGTCCAGACAGTTTTTTGATATCTTCACTGGGAGAATCCACACACTCTTTGGGCAACCTGTGCCAGTGCTTGGTTACCCTCACATTAAAAAGTGTTTCCTGGTATTCAAAGGGTACCTCCTGTGTTTCAGTGTGTACCCATTGCTTCTGGTCCTGTCACTGGACACTACTGTAAAGAGTACTCCATCTTTGCATCCTACCTTCAGGTATTTATACACATTGAAAAGATCCTCCCTGCAACATCTCTTCTCCAGGTTAACTAGTTTCAGCTTTCTCTCTCAGCCTTTGTTCATATGACAGATGATCCAGTCCTTTCATCCTTTCTTGGACTCTTTCCAGTTTGTCCATGTGCCTCTTATACTGGGGAGCCCAGAACTGGACATAGTATTTCAGGTGTGGTCTCACCAGTGCTGAGTTGAGGGGAAAGATCAGCTCCCTCAGCCTGTGAGCAACACTTCTCCTAATGCAGCCCAGGATACCATCAACCTTCTTTGCCACATTGCTAGCTTACATTCAAGGTGGTGTCCACCAGAATCCCTGGGTCTTTGCAGCTGGTTGGATCCTAGCCTGTACTGGGGCCTGGGTAAGTGATGTTACTAGAAAACTCCCTTGTCTGGTATGGGCCTCTAATTGCTACCCATTACTGATCTTCCAAGTAGGAAATGATGAATTCCAAACAAGAATAAGCTAAGGCCAATCAAGAGAAACCTCAGGGCATTGGGGCAACAGCTTGAGGGATCAGGAGCACAAGTAGTGTTTTCTTCTATGCTGCCAGTTGCAGGGAATGTTGGAGTGTGTAATTGGAATATCACACAGGTCAATACCTGGCTCTGGGCCTGGTGTCAATGGCTAAATTTGGGGGGGGGGGGGGGGGGGGGGGGGGGGGTGTTCATCATGGGACAGTTTACATGGCACAAGGCCTGCTGGCAACAGATGAGGTTCACCTGTCTCAAAGCGGGAAAAGGATTCTAGGTCAGGAGTTACAAGGGCTCATCAAGAGAACTTTAAACCAAAATCAAAAGGGGAAAGAAATAAAACCAAGCTCCTTAGAGATGAGCCTGGGGGCAGCATGCCAGGGCTGGAGATGAGATCAGTAGCACAGCTGAAGGGCATCTATGCCAATGCCCAAAGCATGGGCAACAAACAGAAGGAGGTGGAAGCCATTGTGCTGCAGGAAGACTATGACATAATCACCATCATGGAAACATGATGATTTGCTTGAGGGCAGGAAGGCTCTGCAGAGGGATCTGGACAGGCTGGATCAATGGACCAAGGCCAATAGTATGAGGTTCAACAGGACTCAGTGCCAGGTCCTGCACTTGGGTCACAACAACCCCACACAGCGCTACAGGCTTGGGGAAGAGTGTCTCAAAAACTGCCTGTTGAAAAAGGACCTGGGGGTGCTGGTCAACAGCCAGCTGAACATGACCCAGCAGTGTGCCCAGGTGGCCAAGGAGGCCAACAGCATCCTGGCTTGTGTCACAAATAGTGTGGCCAGCAGGACAAGGGAATTCATTGTGTCCCTGTACTCAGCACTAGTCAGGCTGCACCTTGAATACTGTGTTGGGTTTTGGGGCCCACACTTCAGGAGGAACGCAGAGGTGCTGGAGCGTGTCCAGAGAAGGGCAACAGAGCTGGTGAAGGGACTGGAGTACAAGTCTCATGAGGAGCAGCTAAGGGAACTGAGGTTGTTTAGTCTGGAGAGGAGGAGACTCAAGGGGGGATCTTACTACTCTCTACAACTACCTGAAAGGAGGTTGTAGCAAGGTGGGGGCAGGTCTCTTCTCCCACATAACAAGCAACAGGAAGAGAAGAAACAGCCTCAAGTTATGCCAGGGGAGGTTTGGATTGGATGTTAGGAAAAAATTTTTCCCTGAAAAGGCAGTCAAGTGTTGGAACAGGCTGCCCAGGGAAGTGGTGAAATCACCATCCCTGGAAGTGTTTAAAAAATGTGTAGGTGTGATGCTTAGGAACCAGGTATAGTGATGGACTTGGCAGTCCTGGGTTAATGGTTGGACTTGATGAACTTAAAGGTCTTTTCCAACCTAAATGATTCTATGATTCTGCAATTCTACATGGGGTAGTTCTTCCCCAGGTGCACTTGCCTTTGTTGAACTTCATGACACTCCTGTCAGGCTACTTCTCCAGCCTGTCGAGGTCCCTCTGGGTGGCAGCACAATCCTCTGGTGTATCAGCCACTCCTCCCAGCTTGGTGTCATCGGCAAGCTTGATGGGGGTACACTCTGACCCATCATACAAACTATTAATGAAGATGTTGAACAAGACTGCACACAGTATTAACCCCTGTGGGACATAGCTAGTTACAGGCCTCCAACTAGACTTCACACTATTGATCACCATCCTCTGGGCCTGGCTATTCCACCACTCTTCAATCCACCTTACTGTCTACTCATCCAGCCCGTACATCAACAGCTTCTTTATGAGAATCTTATAGGAAATAGTGCAGAAATCCTTACTGAAGTTCAGATAGACAATATCCACTGCTTTCCCCTCATCCACCAAGCCAGACACTTAATTTTAAGAGTTTATCAAGTTGGTCAAACATGACTTCCCCTTGGTGAATCCTTGCTGACTAGTCCTAAAGATTTTCTTGTCTTTCATGTGCCTGGAAATGGTTTTCAGGATTAGCTACTCCATCACCTTCCCAGGGACTGAGGTGAGACGGACTGGCCAGGAGCTCCCTGGGTCCTCCTTGATCTTCTTGAAGACAGAAGTGACATTTATCTTCCTGCACAGTATTTCTTCAGATGTTCAGAATATGATGTTAGAGACAGTAATAAACTCATCTCTATGTCCTCTGCAGGTAAGAGGAAGAGTGATGTCACTTGCCATAAAGCTGTTTAAAGCAAACATGTGAAAAGACTCTAGACATTTTTGCCTAAGACCTATCAGTGAAAGTCATTAGATGATGCCATCTTGCTAGACAGTAAGGAGAGAGAAAACCGTCAGACATATAGGTCAATGAATTGCTATGAGAAGCATCACGCCTGCTGAGTTACACAGGTCAATACTTTTAAAATTAACAATAACACAGTGGGCAGAAATTCCTCATCAATTAAAAGTTCAGTTTTGTATATGATCCATCAAACTGACATAGGAATGTAACCTATGGCTCATTGTCTCCCTCAAGTGGGTAATACAGAACAGGGATTTATTTCTTCTCGACAAAGATTTTTTGGTTTTATTTCATCTTGCTTTGGCTCATTTTTCTGTTTGAAGGGACAAGATTTGATATGTGCAGCCAGCTTGACCAAGAATGTGAGTATACAAGGTCATCATTAAAAGCTGCAACCAGCTGTGAAAAGCCAAAACTCAGGAGGATTTTCCTTGGCAAAACTAAAAAATTTCTTTGCCTGCAAGCTGTATGAGTCCTTATACCATAGCAGTAAGACATAGATTTTCTGAAAGACCACCCAGTGTTGTCCACAAATGCAAGAGGATAAAAAAATACAACAATGACTGGCAGGAAGAACAAAATATTCAGTTGTCTGCAGTCTGACACTCCAAAAATTTGCTTTGGTGCTTTCTGTAGCAGGGAACAAGTTATGAACCACTCATCTTGAACAAGTGTCAGTAATCAAAATTGCATCATTAAATTGGACAGAATTTGTTTAGGGCTGTTAAGCCTCAGCAAACAGAATCCCTATGAGATTATTTTGGTCAGTTTGGGGTCTTCACAGATCTGACCTTTTCAAAAAAATTCCATGGGAACTCTTCCAAAAGATCTTAAATTCTGTCAGTGTTTACATTATCATAGCTGAACTGAATTGAAAGATAAAGCCGGAACAGAAAAAAGTATTAAATATTCAGATGTACTGAGTACTAGTGATAGATTTCTGTGGGGCAAGAATTTATCTGTCATCCTTAGGTGATTTCATTTTGGAAGGCTTAAATGAATTAGGCTACAACTTTACACTACTTTTAACTTTGAGGTTTAAATGCACCTAATGGGGTAGGAATGTGGTAAACCCAGATTATTTCATTCTATAAATTTAGAAATAATGCTGGGAAAAACAAAGTAAAAAATCATTCTCACAAAGATCTTTGCAAGTTTGTTTATATTTTAATGGGGTAACATTCTTATTGGCACTTATAAAACTCATTTTAAACAGCTAGTGAAAAGATGAAACATATTGTTATTTGATAAAGTTTTAAATTTCAATAAAAATTATCAGAAATAAAAAAGAAGGAAGCAAGCAAATAAGTTTGGTGGGTTTTTTTTCTTTTAAGAGTCCAGGACCCTGTGTTACAAATTCTCTGGTACACCTTATTTGATTATTGACAAACTTGGGCCTGTGTTTTCCTATGTGTAACTTTCTAGTGATCAATACCAATAAAGTTCAAAGTTCCCACAGTGTAACTGGGTAGAAACATAACAAGGAATTTTGTCAGTATTGAAATTATGGGGTTTTGCAGTAGTCAAGGCCTGAGAAGAGAGAATTGCAGAGTATCTTGCCATCATGTCACTGACTTGCAGTGTGATCTTAGGCTTGTTCCAACTTTCCTGCTCCAACTTTCTTTATCTGAGTAATAAAGAGACGTATGCAAAGTCCCTAAATATCCGAAGGGATATGTGTTGATAACAACACTGGTGACACTGGGAACCTCTTTCCTGATTCTGCGTAAAGCATTCTTGTCTGAGAAAGGCATTGAGGGCTCCACATCTGGACAGAAATGTAACCCAGGCAACAAGGGAAAAGACTCTGCATCAATGTAGTTGAGGTGAAATGATTACATGAGTGTATTACACAATCCGTCTGCAGTATTAGAACCACTCTGGGGGCTGAAATGCCACATCCCTTTTTTATCCCTGCCTTCCTTTCTCTCATCTTAGAGAAACACCTTTGAGTTACGTATTTTTATGTGTGCCTCGTTCTCGGGTCAGAAACTGAGGCTAGTAACAGCGCAAATGCAGTCAGCGGTGACAGAAGAGGGACGGAATCGCCGAGTCACGGCTCGCACAAATGTTGGCTCCTCCGACCTCACACGCTTCCCACTCTTCGCCTGCCCGCAGCGTTACCCCGCGTCGGTTTCCCGGAGATCGCGGAGATCCCTTAGGCCCTGCTGTGGGGCTCCTCGCGGTCCCTGTCCCTCCCGCGAGGCGCCCACGGGGCTCAGCTTCCCGCCACCCCGTCCCGCTCAGCTGCCCCGCCAGCCGCCCGCTCACTGCCGGCGCGGCTCCTCCCCGGCCCCTTTACCTCCTAAGGCGGCACAAAGCGCATTGCTTTAGCAGTGGGTTTGGTTTTTTTCAGGAGTTATTTCCATTACAGCTCCAGGCAAACGAACTGACTAATGAATTTTCTGCCGGCCAGGGAAGTGCGCTGCTAGTAATTACGGGTTGTGCCGTGGGGCCGATTAAGCTGCAAGTCACAGCGGCCAGAGCCCCGATCGCGGCGAGCCCGGCGCGGGCTGTGCCGCCTGCGCTCGGCTCTACAATGGGATCATTGACTATTTATTTACTTCGCACAACAACTCTGCTGTTTACTTCATTATAGGAGCTTTTCAGTCACCAACCCTCACCCGCCCCAGCCCCATCTCTTCGATGCTCTTCGAGCCCCCCCGCCTCCGATAACCAGGGCTCCCTCGCTGATCGCTTGGGCAGATGAAGCGGGGTGACGCCTGAGCATCCTTTGTGGGGTGCGGGCGGCGTTCCCCCGCCGATCCGGGAACGGAAATTTTTCGTGAGGGAGGGGGCGAGGGGACGGGGATTTTCTTGTCTAACTGCACGGCACGTCTGCCCGGAGATGAGACCTCGGGGAGGCTGCGGGGTGGAGGGGAGGCGCAGGGGAAATCGTGCGGCGCATCACCATCGGCAGAAGGGCAGAACCGGCAGATGCCTGTGGCGCTGCCGGACCGAGTGCGGCTGGGCGGGAGAGGAAAACAGTGGCAATCCCGCCAGGGAGGACCGCATTTCACACCCCAGCTGATTAGGGAGGCCCTGGTCCTGTTATCAGAGCTCCCTTCCCGCGGCGCTGCCGCTTAGGGCAGAGTCAAGCGAGAAGGACAGAGGCGGTTGCGGCTCCCGCAGGGCGCGCTCGCCCTCCTTGCTCGCCCTTGCAGGGGGTTTCTCCCCCTCCTCGCACCCTCTTTCAGCCTGGATGGGGTGTGGGAAAGTGCCTGAGCTCAGTCCCCGCTAGTCCAGGGAAGGAGCGGAGACAGGTGGGCTTCAGCATCAGGAAGGAGTCGAGAGGCAGCCGAAGGCACCCGCACTTTCCCCAGCACTCCCGCAGGCTGCCGTAGGGACGCTTCGCGCAGCCCCGCACCGACGGGGCAAGTCGGGGACGGGCAGGGGTCGCTGACCGTCGTTTTGCAGGCGGCAGGGTCCAACCCCCACCCCCCTCAGGGTTTACAAAAGGGTCTCCGGAACCCCGATTAGCAGTTCTGACTTTTAACGCCCTGAAAAATCGCCGCCTGGCCAGCTCTGGTCCCTCGGGCGACGGCGGGGGGGGCGGGGGGGAAGAGGCGGGAGCGTTTCTGCATTGCCGCCCGCGAAGCCCTGCGGCCGCCGGTGGGCAGCGGGGCCGGCGGGGGCGGCGGGGGCGGCGGGGGCGGCGGCGAGGCTTGGCGTTGCGGGGAGCCGGGAGCGGCGGCCGTGGAGGAAGCGGGTTTCTGCTCCTTTAAAGGGCGCTGTGCGGCGCTCCCGACGGGAGGCGGATCTCCCTCCTTCCTTCCTTCCCTCCCTCCCTCTCCCCCCCTCTTCGTCGCTCGGCCGCCGCTTTCCGCCGCCGTCAGTGGTGCCCGGACGCCGGCTGCATCGCAGCCCGGGCAGTCCCCGGCGTCCTGCCACCGCCCTTCCTCCCCCCGCCTCCACCTTCCTCTCCCTCCCCGCTTCCCCGCCCGCAGCTCAAGGTAGGAGGATGTCCCGGGGTCTTCAGCTGGCCGCCACGGCCGGAGGGATTGCATGCCAATGAGGGGCTGCGGGCGGGGGACGGGGGACGGGGTGGGCGGGAAAGCGGGGCGGCGGGGGTCGCACCGTAGCCGCGCTGTGCCTAGAGCTTGCACACCGCGATGTCTCCTGGCCAGGTGTCCCCGGGCAAAGCGGGCGCTGAGCTGGCGAACCCGAGCACTACTGGGCTGGCAGGCTCCTGCCGCCCAGGTCTGTCCCTCCTGTGGGGCACTCAAACCTGTCGCCTTCCTCTCTGCGTCCCCGCGTTGCTCCACACCGTGGGAGCCGCCGCTGTCCCCCAGCTACAGGCGGAGGGGTGGGAAGCGGGGGGAGAGCCCCGGGCAGCGCAGCCCCCGCTGCCCCCCGCCCGGCTCCCGCGGCAGCGCGGAACTGCCCCCCACAGCAGGAGAGCCGCTCCCGGGCCGGGTCCCGCTGCCGAGCAGCCAGCCGTGAGGATGTGCCCCCCGCTCTCCTGGAGGAGCGGAGGTGAGAAACGGGCTCTAACTTCGCTAGAGTTGTGGGTGGACAACAGTGTCTCTGTTTCATGAGGTCTTCTCCTGCCCCTACCCGGCCCCCACCGTTCGGCGCGGCCAGCCCCCCCTGCGGCTTGTCGGCAACCCTGTCATTTATTTCTGAACAAGTTCAGCATTCTTTGGGTGAGCATCCCTCGCTAACCCAGCCAGGGTGCTGACACTCTGTGTAAAGCATGAGACATTACTGCCTACGGAGTGGAGGCATGATTGCAAGAGCTGTGCGAGCACTGAAAAGGAATGAGTACATTATAGTGAAATCTTTTCCACGTTTTCCTCAGAAACTTTGGGGAAGTAGAGCATGGGAAGCGTTAAACATCCTCCTTCTCCTCCCAAAATCTTTCACAGCTTCCCCAGCCTCAAAGCAAACTGAAGGGACGAAAGGCTGATCTGTAGATAATGTCATAAATGTTTGTTCTTACTGCTTAAAACCTGCAAGGAAAGGGCATTACTGTGATGCTCAGAAGTGCCTGAGCAAGTAAGTCTATTGCATACTCAGTTCGTTAATTAGAATACACGTCTTTCCACTAGCTAAAAATTAATTACCACCTTAAAATGTCATTAATCATCAGCACAGCAGAAACTTGGTTGTAAATTTGGACTGAGCTAATAACAGAAAGAAGAGAACCTATGTTTTTTATAGCTGGTGGGACTGAAGTGCAAGTGGGCCGCAATGTGTTTCTAAATGATAATATCAACATTTATTTGAATACTTTGGCAAACGTTTAAGAAGGGAGGACTGTTACTGCTTTGTCAGCAAAGCTGCAATACTTGTTTCTAGAGAGCTAGAGATGCTGGTCAGGTGTTGCGGTAAGCTATGGCTCTCCTTACACCAGGCTGCAACAGCAGGACTGTGGTGGCATGTGAATCTGAAGCATTTGCAAGGATTTGCCGAAATATATCCAAGAAACAAAGCTTTGGGGACTGTGTGTTGTATGCACACTAAATTTATATCAGTGGTTGTTGGAAGAGGACAAAACAGTAGATTAAGTGATATAAATGTCTTATCATTGGTTCTTACAGACACAGCTATGACCTGAAAACGAAAGCCATTTCCTTTTTAAAGTAATACGGTAAAACTATACATCCCAGTAGGTGGCAGCTAGCTGGAACTGGGTTAACTTTTATTGTGATAACAGCACATAAAAATGAGTTCTTTAGGAAAAAGTGTCTGATATAAGGTAATCAGTATCACATATCTCCCCTTTCTAATGAAACACTATGTACATAAGATCACCATTTATATTTGACACATACCTAAAAATTTAGTAGGCTTTTATTACCCAGAAAAGGTTCAAAGGCCTCAGATTGTCTATTTTTTCCCCTATCTAAAGCTATAATAATGTTTTTGATATCAGCTTCTTTAGAAAGTTGTTCTTGAGTATTGAAGATGTGTTACCACCTTGTCTACAATAGATGGTCAAAATGTAAAACAAATCAAACCCCATACATTCAAAAATTGTAGATTTCCCAGTTGCTGATCACTGAAGCGTGGGGGGCATTTTCATAAATACTTTAATCTGAAAAACCCCTGTGTCACAGTGGTAACAAGTCCCCAAAACACAAGAGCAGCTTCTCCAGTATAACATTTTCTTAGGGCTTTCCAACCTTTGAGCTGTACTTCTCACAGGGAAGGAAAACTGAAAGGCGTTAAGAACATTTACCTGCTTTCATATTGAAATCATTCTGGAGGGTGAACAAAACTCTATTTCTTAAAGGCTACCCTTCTTTTTCCCTCCCTTCCCCGAAGGACAAATGACGCTAAAGTACAAATAACAGAAAAGGAATCTAGGGTGGAGGAGTCTGAGGCTTTAGTTAGTTGTGTAGTCTATAAGTGATCTTCAGTCACCAAATATTTAGTGAATTCTAAACGTCTGTCTTGCAAGATTTACTTTTTCATAAGAAGCTGATATTCTTGAGAAAATAATTCTGCATTGATTGCGACTTTCCTTCAAGGTGGGAGCTAGGGGTTGAAAGAAGGGAGGAGTGATGTTAACACAGAGCATTAGGCAATGTGTGATAGCAGTTAAGGAGAGCTGTACTCCTTCTGAACCCATAAAATGCCATAGAATAGCTGGCCAGCTAACATAATCGAGGTTATAATATGTGTCTTTAAAGAAGCCGATAACAGATTTTAATTTCCTTTCCGTGCTGCGAAGTGACTGGAAGGGAAAGAAAATGCGCCGTGACACCGGCGGGGGCTGGGGCGGGGGCGCGGCGGCGGGCGGGGCGGCGCGGGGGGCGCTCTCCGTGGTGCTGGAGGAGCCGCCCGCCTGCACCTCCCGCTGCGCCGGGGCCGCGCCGGGCGCTGTCCGCGGTGCCGGGGCCGCAGCCGGCGGTGGCGGGTGCGAGCACGGGGGGAAGATGGGGCTCAGCTTAGGCGTGCGGCCAGGGGTGTCCTGTGGGCTGCTGGATATTTAACCGTAGAAGGAATTAATCACAAGTTGTTTTATGATTTCAGTTATAAAGCCCTCGGTGAGTTAGGAGCTCTGCTGGGCTTAGATTACAGATAGCTGCTGGTTGGTTTTTTTCAAGAGACCTTATAAAATCAGATTGATAACAGGAGTTACTTTGCACAAACTTTATGTCTTGTCTAATGTGCTAAAGCTGATTATGAATACTGTATTTTCAAAACTGCTCACCAAAACCGAATTGAATTTAAAAAAGGAAAAATCCATTTAGACAGGAAGCTACTTCTGTGCATCCACAATTCAAAAAGTATCTAAAGATGCCTAAAGCCCTTTATTTCAGCAACGCCAGGGAAAGGACACAACAAACGTTCATAGTATTCACGTGGGTCGGTTTTATTTCTCCTTAGACTAAGATAAAATATGAATGAGTATAAGAGAATAAACGAAATAGAAAATACAAGAAAATGCATCTCTCTGCATTTTTACTGGGAGATATTCTAAATGTGAACTGAAGGAGTCGCTAGATATCCTTGCTTTTAACACGAGGTGTTCTTTTTAAAGTGCTCCAATAGTCAAATCGTCTGATTGAATTCCCTGCTAGACTGCAGAACTAGCCATTCATGATACTTATTTTTGACACTGCAGTTATGCCTCCATCTTAAAGGAAAAAAAAATCGATGATGTTTAATAATCCTTTCGCAGAATGTACATTTCTTTTCATCAGCATTTTACAGTGTTTTAAGTAAATGCGTGCAGAGAAAATCAGTAAGCCATAATGACAAAAAGTTACTGTGAATTGCTAACACTCTTAGAGATAGAGAGCACCAACATTACAGGTTACAATTTAAATGCTGCTGTTACCTATTTACATGTCTACCATACACAGATGTTATTTAAGAATAAACTGTACCTCACATCTGTCATGCTCTACTTCTGATAGATTCCACAGAGTGTTCTCATTAGCTTGGCATCATCGGCATTTATTTCTGTAAAGTCAGGTTTATTCTGTGCTCATCTGTATGTATCTGTGGGGGAGGTCTTTCAGTGGTATTTTCTTTAGTAATAAAAAGCAAGGAGCGAGATAAAGGAGACAAAAGATGTCTGTAGGCAGAATGTAGAATAAAATGAATTAATTTTCCTGGTGGGGAATCTAGGAATTATCTTTTAATGTTTGTAATAAAGCTTAAGTAGGTTCAGCAAAAGCTTCTCTTAGATTGCAAAGTCTGACAGTCCTGGTTCAATGTATTTTAATAGATACAAGCACACAACTAATTGTATTTCCAAGGAAAATCTGAAGTAGTCCACAGAATGAGTTTATCTTTTTTTGGAACACCTGGTGAAAAGACAAAAGTCGGTGGCTGCATTTGCAGATAGAAACTCAACACCCCACTATCAAACTGAGAAGTGCTATTGTTCTCACCGAGGACTGCAAAATGACAAACTACATAGATCTCTCAGTACAGGGAGGAACAGCAATATTTCCATAATAGTAGAATGAAAGGAAAGCAGTGCGAAATAAGAGAGTGGCAGAATAAAGTGTAAAACATAAACTAGTAAGTCCCCAACTTACTGTCTTTTAAACAACATTACAATTCCAAGCAAGTTGAGCAAACCAGGTCTGTGCATTCAACAAGGCTGTTCTGGCGCTGCCGGTTCCCCTTTACCTTGTGGAAGCAGGCTGGTGCTCCGTAATCACCGGGTCCGGAGCAAGTTCTCAGGAACAGCCAATAAACAAGCCATCACTACCCTATTTCATGCATTAACGTGAGAAGCAGTTAGTGAGTGGAAATATCAGGAGATATATATATATATATTATCCTAAACGTTATTCTGATAACCTGCATGACTTTATTGTCAACTGCCTCTTTCACAACTCTAAAGCTAAGTGATTTCGACCCAGGCAGTCAGCTATTAAAATGCACGAATTGATTTTTACACAACCGATTCCCTTCTCCCTTATACACCCCCCCCCCCTTCTCCCCCCCCCCCCCCCCCCCCCTCCACGCCGCTACAGATCCTTATAGCTATTGTTAGAGCAACCGAAATACTAATAACAATTAGAAGCATGTAAATAAAACCAGGCTGTTTTTTCCTCTGACAACGCTAGGCGATCAGATCGGTTGCATAATAGAAATTGGGAAGGCTGTCTGACAGGCAGCCTTAAGAAGAGAAGAGCTATCTCAATTTCTCTCACTTAATCTTGGCTTCGCGTCAGAAGCTGTGCAGCAGTGCAGTAGAATGGGAGCACGGCAAAAGCTTCGCCACTGAAACGGCTGGTGCTCACTGACTCTCGCTATGTGGCGATACCTCAGCGATTTCTCCAGCTGGATTACCTATTGATTTTCCTCCTTTCTTGCCTCCCAGGTTTACTCGGCTGGACATTGTGTGTGTTTGGATTTCTCAAGGATTCTCCCCCGACTAACATGGATGTCCCACCATTCCTTGCAGTTGAAGGTTGCTCCTTGGCGCAGTGAATGAAGAACATGCAGGGATTGCTAATGGGTTTGGGAAGCGTAGACTCTCTCCTCTCTCTGTGACCATGCCGTGATCGTGTCTGAGGGCCATCAGTTTACGTATCCTCATTCTCACCCTACCGGGAAACCTGACGGCTTAGAAGGGGGAAGTAAGGCAGCGTGTGTGTGCATAGAAACATCATGAAGATTATTTCCCCTATTCTAACTAATTCAGTCTTCAGATGCATCATTAGACTCCTTCTTTGCTTACTGTGGATTGGATATTCTCAAGGAACCACACATGTATTAAGATTTGGTAAGATTTGCCGACACTTTTTTCATTCTGCGTTTAAGCCTCAATGTGATATACATAGGATTGACTCAGAAGGGGGTGCTGGGGGAGAGCTGGGACGTGCTACCGGAGTCAGGCACCGAAGTCCCTCTTTATTTTGCATCCGGAGGGATGAATTGCTGTGTGTTTTTTTTTTTTTTTTTTTCTTCTGTGGCTGCAGCTCATTGTAGCCGTAGTAACGGCACGATGATGATGATAATTATAATAACAATAGCGAGAAAAATGACTGGCAAATGCGTTTGCCTAAGGCTCTGCGCTGCTTGCGTGGCTTTCTCGTAATGCACAGTTTTGTTTCCATAGTAGTGGAAAGCATCGCTAATACAGTGCTTGATCAGTTAAAAATCTGTCAACTAGTTGTTAAGTTTCGGCCGCCCGTCTCCATCCACCCGAGCCGATCCCGTGTGGGCGCGACGCTGTGATCTGAGTGAGACCTTTGGGCTGATTTCCGCTTGAA